>NW_028319066.1:0-32500 GCF_062004578.1 Staurois parvus
CCCCTCTCATCATCAACACTGACCGACCAGCATCACACCCCCCTCCCCACCAACACTGACTGACCGACATCACCCCCCATCACTGACACCCCCATCACTGACTTGCATCATCCCCCCATCACTGACACCCCCATCACTGACTGACTTACATCATCCCCCCATCACTGGCTAAGAACAGCCCCCCCTTCCCCTACCAGCACTGACTGAGAACCCCTCAACACTAAGTGAGAACACCCCCCTCTTCCCCCCCATCACTGGCTTACCAACATTCCCCCCCCATCACTGGCTTACCAACATTCCCCCCCCCCCCCCATCACTGGCTTACCAACATTCCCCCCCCCATCACTGGCTTACCAACATTCCCCCCCCCATCACTGGCTTACCAACATTCCCCCCCCCATCACTGGCTTACCAACATTCCCCCCCCCATCACTGGCTTACCAACATTCCCCCCCCCATCACTGGCTTACCAACATTCCCCCCCCCCCCCATCACTGGCTTACCCGACATTCCCCCCCCCCCATCACTAGCTGACCCGACATTCCCCCCCCCATCACTAGCTGACCCGACATTCCCCCCCCATCACTAGCTGACCCAAAATTCCCCCCCCCCCATCACTGGCTGACCAAAAATTCCCCCCCCCCCATTCACTGGCTGAGCCAACATTCCCCCCCCCATCACTGGCTGAGCCAACATTCCCCCCCCCCATCACTGGCTGAGCCGACATTCCCCCCCCCCCATCACTGGCTGAGCCGACATTCCCCCCCCCCCCCATCACTGGCTGAGCCGACATTCCCCCCCCCCATCACTGGCTGAGCCGACATTCCCCCCCCCCCATCACTGGCTGAGCCGACATTCCCCCCCCCCCATCACTGGCTGAGCCGACATTCCCCCCCCCATCACTGGCTGACCCGACATTCCCCCCCCCCATCACTGGCTGACCCGACATTCCCCCCCCCCCCATCACTGGCTGACCCAACATTCCCCCCCCCCCGCCCATCACTGGCTGACCCGACATTCCCCCCCATCACTGGCTGACCCGACAATCCCCCCCCCCCCCCCATCACTGGCTGACCCAAAATTCCCCCCCCCCCCAATCACTGGCTGAGCCAACATCCCCCCCCCATCACTGGCTGAGCCAACATCCCCCCCCATCACTGGCTGAGCCAACATCCCCCCCCCATCACTGGCTGAGCCAACATTCCCCCCCCCCCCATCACTGGCTGAGCCAACATTCCCCCCCCCCATCACTGGCTGAGCCAACATTCCCCCCCCCCCCATCACTGGCTGAGCCAACATTCCCCCCCCCCCATCACTGGCTGAGCCAACATTCCCCCCCCCCCCCCCACTGGCTGAGCCAACATTCCCCCCCCCCACTGGCTGAGCCAACATTCCCCCCCCCACTGGCTGAGCCAACATTCCCCCCCCCCACTGGCTGAGCCAACATTCCCCCCCCCCACTGGCTGAGCCAACATTCCCCCCCCCCACTGGCTGAGCCAACATTCCCCCCCCCATCACTGGCTGAGCCAACATTCCCCCCCCCCCCATCACTGGCTGAGCCAACATTCCCCCCCCCCCATCACTGGCTGAGCCAACATTTACCCCCCCCCATCACTGGCTGAGCCAACATTCCCCCCCCCCATCACTGGCTGAGCCAACATTCCCCCCCCCCCATCACTGGCTGAGCCAACATTCCCCCCCCCCCCATCACTGGCTGAGCCAACATTCCCCCCCCCCCCATCACTGGCTGAGCCAACATTCCCCCCCCCCCATCACTGGCTGAGCCAACATTCCCCCCCCCCCCATCACTGGCTGAGCCAACATTCCCCCCCCCCCCATCACTGGCTGAGCCAACATTCCCCCCCCCCATCACTGGCTGAGCCAACATTCCCCCCCCCCTCCAATCACTGGCTGAGCCAACATTCCCCCCCCCCTCCAATCACTGGCTGAGCCAACATTCCCCCCCCCCCAATCACTGGCTGAGCCAACATCCCCCCCCCCCAATCACTGGCTGAGCCAACATTCCCCCCCCCCCATCACTGGCTGAGCCAACATTCCCCCCCCCCCCCCCATCACTGGCTGAGCCAACATTCCCCCCCCCCCCCCATCACTGGCTGAGCCAACATTCCCCCCCCCCCCCATCACTGGCTGAGCCAACATTCCCCCCCCCCCATCACTGGCTGAGCCAACATTCCCCCCCCCCCCAATCTCTGGCTGAGCCAACATCCCCCCCCCCCCCAATCTCTGGCTGAGCCAACATCCCCCCCCCCCAATCACTGGCTGAGCCAACATTCCCCCCCCCCAATCACTGACTGAGCCAACATTCCCCCCCCCCCAATCACTGGCTGAGCCAACATTCCCCCCCCCCAATCACTGGCTGAGCCAACATTCCCCCCCAATCACTGGCTGAGCCAACATTCCCCCCCCCCCTCAATCACTGGCTGAGCCAACATGCCCCCCCCCATCACTGGCTGACCAACATTCCCCCCCCCCCCCCCCCAATCACTGGCTGAGCCAACATTCCCCCCCCCCAATCACTGGCTGAGCCAACATCCCCCCCCCCATCACTGGCTGAGCCAACATCCCCCCCCCCATCACTGGCTGAGCCAACATTCCCCCCCCCCAATCACTGGGTGAGCCAACATTCCCCCCCCCCCCATCACTGGCTGAGCCAACATTCCTCCCCCCCCCATCACTGGCTGAGCAACATTCCTCCCCCCCCCCCCATCACTGGCTGACCAACATCACCCCCCCCCCAGATCACTGACTGACCAACATCACCCCCCCCCCCCAAATCACTGACTGACCAACTTCACCTCCCCCCCCCCAACCCCATCACTGACTGACCAACATCACCCCCCCCCCCCCCAACCCCATCACTGACTGACCAACATCACCCTCCCCCCCTCAACCCCATCACTGACTGACCAACATCACCCCCCCCCAACCCCATCACTGACTGACCAACATCACCCCCCCCCCTCCAACCCCATCACTGACTGACCAACATCACCCCCCCCCCCCAACCCCATCACTGACTGACCAACATCACCCCCCAACCCTATCACTGACTGACCAACATCACCCCCCCCCAACCCCGTCACTGACTGACCAACATCACCCCCCCCCAACCCCGTCACTGACTGACCAACATCAACCCCCCACCCCATCACTGAGAACACCCTCTTTCCCCCTCCCCCCCCCATCACTGACCAACATCACCCCCCCCAATACTGAGAACACCCCCCATCACTGATCAACATCACACCCCCCCCATCACTGACTGATCAACATCACACCCCCCCCCCCCATCACTGACTGATCAACATCACTCTCCCCCAACTCCATCACTGACTGACCAACATCACCCCCCCCCCCCCACCATCACTGAGAACACCCTCTGTCCCCCTCCTCCCACATCACTGACCAACATCATCCCCCTCCATCACTGACTGAGAACACCTCCCTTAGTTCCATCACTGACTGAGAACACCCCCCCCCATCACTGACTGAGAACACCCCCCTCCCCCAACACTGGCTGACCAACATTACCCCCAAACACTGAGAACACCCCCCATCACTGACTGACCAACATCACCCCCCACCACTGGCTGAGAACACTCCCTAACCAACACTAACTGACCAACATCACACCCCCCCCCCATCACTGAGAACACACACCCTTCCCCCCCATCCCTGTCACTGACTGACCACCATCAGCCCCCCCCCGTCACTGATTGACCAACATCAGCCCCCCCCCCCCCGTCACTGACTGACCAACATCAGCCTCTCCGTCACTGACTGACCACCATCAGCCCCCCCCCCCCGTCACTGACTGACCACCATCAGCCCCCCCCCCGTCACTGACTGACCACCATCAGCCCCCCCCCGCCCCACTGACTGACCAACATCAGCCCCCCCCGTCACTAGCTGACCAACATCAACCCCCCCCCCCGGTCACTAGATGACCAACATCGGCCCCCCCCCCTCAACCCCATCACTGACTGACCCCAACATCACCCCCCCAACCCCATCACTGACTGACCAACATCCCCCCCCCCCAACCCCATCACTGACTGACCAACATCACCCCCCCCAACCCCATCACTGACTGACCAACATCACCCCCCCCCAACCCCATCACTGACTGACCAACATCACCCCCCCCCCCAACGCCATCACTGACTGACCAACATCACCCCCCTCAACCCCATCACTGACTGACCAACATCCCCCCCCCCCAACCCCATCACTGACTGACCAACATCACCCCCCCAACCCCATCACTGACTGACCAACATCACCCCCCCCAACCCCATCACTGACTGACCAACATCACCCCCCCCCAACCCCATCACTGACTGACCAACATCACCCCCCCCCCCAACGCCATCACTGACTGACCAACATCACCCCCCTCAACCCCATCACTGACTGACCAACATCCCCCCCCCCAACCCCATCACTGACTGACCAACATCACCCCCCCAACCCCATCACTGACTGACCAACATCACCCCCCCCCGCCCCAACGCCATCACAGACTGACCAACATCACCCCCCTCAACCCCATCACTGTCTGACCAACATCACCCCCCCCCCTCAACCCCATCACTGACTGACCAACATCACCCCCCCTCAACTCCATCACTGACTGACCAACATCACCCCCCCTCAACCCCATCACTGACTGACCAACATCACCCCCCCCCCCAACTCCATCACTGACTGACCAATATCACCCCCCCCCCACCCCATTACTGAGAACACTCTCTTTCCCCCTCCCCCCCATCACTGACCAACATCACCCCCCCCCAATACTGAGAACACCCCCCTCCCCTCCATCACTGACTGAGAACACCCCCCTCCATCACTGACTGAGAACACCCCCCCCATCACTAACCAACATCACCCCCCCCCTCCCCATCACTGACTGATCAACATCACCCCCCCCCCCATCACTGTCTAACCAACATCACCCCCACCCCATCACTGACTGACCAACATCACTCCCCCCCAACTCCATCACTGACTGACCAACATCACCCCCTCTCCCCCCACATCACTGACCAATATCATCCCCCTCCATCACTGACTTAGAACACCCCCCATCACTGACTAAGAACACCCCCCTCCCCCAACACTGGCTGACCAACATCACCCCCCAACACTGAGAAGACCCCCCATCACTGACCAACATCACCCCCCACCACTGGCTGAGAACACTCCCTAACCAACACTAACTGACCAACATCACACACCCCCTCCCATCACTGAATACGCACACCCTCCCCCCCCTCCCGTCACTGACCAACATCAGCCCCCCCCCCCGTCACTGACCAACATCAGCCCCCCCCCGTCACTGACCAACATCAGCCCCCCCCCCGTCACTGACCAACATCAGCCCCCCCCGTCACTGACCAACATCAGCCCCCCCCGTCACTGACCAACATCAGCCCCCCCCCCGTCACTGACCAACATCAGCCCCCCCCCCGTCACTGACCAACATCAGCCCCCCCCCCGTCACTGACCAACATCAGCCCCCCCCCGTCACTGACCAACATCAGCCCCCCCCGTCACTGACCAACATCAGCCCCCCCCGTCACTGACCAACATCAGCCCCCCCCGTCACTGACCAACATCAGCCCCCCCCCGTCACTGACCAACATCAGCCCCCCCCCCCCCCCGTCACTGACCAACATCAGCCCCCCCCCCCCCCCACTGACCAACATCAGCCCCCCCCCCCCGTCACTGACCAACATCAGCCCCCCCCCCCCGTCACTGACCAACATCAGCCCCCCCCCCCCGTCACTGACCAACATCAGCCCCCCCCCCCCGTCACTGACCAACATCAGCCCCCCCCCCCCCCGTCACTGACCAACATCAGCCCCCCCCCCCCGTCACTGACCAACATCAGCCCCCCCCCCCGTCACTGACCAACATCAGCCCCCCCCCCCGTCACTGACCAACATCAGCCCCCCCCCCCCCGTCACTGACCAACATCAGCCCCCCCCCGTCACTGACCAACATCAGCCCCCCCCCGTCACTGACCAACATCAGCCCCCCCCCCGTCACTGACCAACATCAGCCCCCCCCCGTCACTGACCAACATCAGCCCCCCCCCCCGTCACTGACCAACATCAGCCCCCCCCCCGTCACTGACCAACATCAGCCCCCCCCCCGTCACTGACCAACATCAGCCCCCCCCCCCGTCACTGACCAACATCAGCCCCCCCCCGTCACTGACCAACATCAGCCCCCCCCGTCACTGACCAACATCAGCCCCCCCCGTCACTGACCAACATCAGCCCCCCCCCCCCGTCACTGACCAACATCAGCCCCCCCCCCCCGTCACTGACCAACATCAGCCCCCCCCCCCGTCACTGACCAACATCAGCCCCCCCCCCCCCGTCACTGACCAACATCAGCCCCCCCCCCCCCCCGTCACTGACCAACATCAGCCCCCCCCCCCCCGTCACTGACCAACATCAGCCCCCCCCCCCCCGTCACTGACCAACATCAGCCCCCCCCCCCGTCACTGACCAACATCAGCCCCCCCCCCCCGTCACTGACCAACATCAGCCCCCCCCCCGTCACTGACCAACATCAGCCCCCCCCCGTCACTGACCAACATCAGCCCCCCCCCGTCACTGACCAACATCAGCCCCCCCCCGTCACTGACCAACATCAGCCCCCCCCCGTCACTGACCAACATCAGCCCCCCCCGTCACTGACCAACATCAGCCCCCCCCCGTCACTGACCAACATCAGCCCCCCCCCGTCACTGACCAACATCAGCCCCCCCCCCCGTCACTGACCAACATCAGCCCCCCCCCGTCACTGACCAACATCAGCCCCCCCCCCCCCCCCCGTCACTGACCAACATCAGCCCCCCCCCCCCCGTCACTGACCAACATCAGCCCCCCCCCCCGTCACTGACCAACATCAGCCCCCCCCCCCCCGTCACTGACCAACATCAGCCCCCCCCGTCACTGACCAACATCAGCCCCCCCCCCGTCACTGACCAACATCAGCCCCCCCCCGTCACTGACCAACATCAGCCCCCCCCCCGTCACTGACCAACATCAGCCCCCCCCCCCCCGTCACTGACCAACATCAGCCCCCCCCCCCCGTCACTGACCAGCATCAGCCCCTCCCCCCGTCACTGACCAACATCAGCCCCCCCCCCGTCACTGACCAACATCAGCCCCTCCCCCCGTCACTGACCAACATCAGCCCCCCCCCCGTCACTGACCAACATCAGCCCCCCCCGTCACTGACCAACATCAGCCCCCCCCCCGTCACTGACCAACATCAGCCCCCCCCCCCGTCACTGACCAACATCAGCCCCCCCCCCCGTCACTGACGAACATCAGCCCCCCCCCGTCACTGACCAACATCAGCCCCCCCCCCCCCGTCACTGACCAACATCAGCCCCCCCCCCCGTCACTGACCAACATCAGCCCCCCCCCCCCGTCACTGACCAACATCAGCCCCCCCCCCCGTCACTGACCAACATCAGCCCCCCCCCCGTCACTGACCAACATCAGCCCCCCCCCGTCACTGACCAACATCAGCCCCCCCCCCCCCGTCACTGACCAACATCAGCCCCCCCCCCCGTCACTGACCAACAGCAGAGCCCCCCCCCCCGTCACTGACCAACATCAGCCCCCCCCCCCGTCACTGACCAACATCAGCCCCCCCCCCCGTCACTGACCAACATCAGCCCCCCCCCCCGTCACTGACCAACATCAGCCCCCCCCCCGTCACTGACCAACATCAGCCCCCCCCCCCCCGTCACTGACCAACATCAGCCCCCCCCCCCCCCGTCACTGACCAACATCAGCCCCCCCCCCCCCGTCACTGACCAACATCAGCCCCCCCCCCCCGTCACTGACCAACATCAGCCCCCCCCCCCCCCCGTCACTGACCAACATCAGCCCCCCCCCCCCCGTCACTGACCAACATCAGCCCCCCCCCCCCGTCACTGACCAACATCAGCCCCCCCCCCCCGTCACTGACCAACATCAGCCCCCCCCCCGTCACTGACCAACATCAGCCCCCCCCCCCCGTCACTGACCAACATCAGCCCCCCCCCCCCGTCACTGACCAACATCAGCCCCCCCCCCCCGTCACTGACCAACATCAGCCCCCCCCCCCCGTCACTGACCAACATCAGCCCCCCCCGTCACTGACCAACATCAGCCCCCCCCGTCACTGACCAACATCAGCCCCCCCGTCACTGACCAACATCAGCCCCCCCGTCACTGACCAACATCAGCCCCCCCGTCACTGACCAACATCAGCCCCCCCCGTCACTGACCAACATCAGCCCCCCCCGTCACTGACCAACATCAGCCCCCCCCCCGTCACTGACCAACATCCGCCCCCCCCCCCGTCACTGACCAACATCCGCCCCCCCCCCCGTCACTGACCAACATCAGCCCCCCCCCGTCACTGACCAACATCAGCCCCCCCCCGTCACTGACCAACATCAGCCCCCCCCGTCACTGACCAACATCAGCCCCCCCCCCCCGTCACTGACCAACATCAGCCCCCCCCCCCCCGTCGCTGACCAACATCAGCCCCCCCCCCCCCGTCGCTGACCAACATCAGGCCCCCCCCCGTCGCTGACCAACATCAGCCCCCCCCCCCCGTCGCTGACCAACATCAGCCCCCCCCCCCCCCATCACTGACCAACATCAGCCCCCCCCCCCGTCACTGACCAACATCAGCCCCCCCCCCCGTCACTGACCAACATCAGCCCCCCCCCCCCCCGTCACTGACCAACATCAGCCCCCCCCCCCGTCACTGACCAACATCAGCCCCCCCCCCCCGTCACTGACCAACATCAGCCCCCCCCCCCCCCGTCGCTGACCAACATCAGCCCCCCCCCCGTCGCTGACCAACATCAGCCCCCCCCCCCGTCGCTGACCAACATCAGCCCCCCCCCCCCCCATCACTGACCAACATCAGCCCCCCCCCGTCACTGACCAACATCAGCCCCCCCCCGTCACTGACCAACATCAGCCCCCCCCCCCCGTCACTGACCAACATCAGCCCCCCCCCCCCGTCACTGACCAACATCAGCCCCCCCCCCCGTCACTGACCAACATCAGCCCCCCCCCCCCGTCACTGATTGACCAGCATCAGCCCCCCCCCCCCGTCACTGATTGACCAGCATCAGCCCCCCCCCCCCGTCACTGACTGACCAACATCAGCCCCCCCGTCACTGACTGACCAACATCAGCCCCCCCCATATCACTGAGTGACCAACATCAGCCCCCCCCATATCACTGAGCAAAATCAGCCCCCCCATATCACTGACTGAGCAACATCAGCCCCCCCCCATATCACTGACTGAGCAACATCAGCCCTTCCCCCCCATATCACTGACTGACCAACATCAGCCCCCCCCCCGTCACTGACTGACCAACATCAGCCCCCCCCCGTCACTGACTGACCAACATCAGCCCCCCCCCGTCACTGACTGACCAACATCAGCCCCCCCCCGTCACTGACTGACCAACATCAGCCCCCCCCATATCACTGAGTGACCAACATCAGCCCCCCCCCATATCACTGAGCAAAATCAGCCCCCCCATATCACTGACTGAGCAACATCAGCCCCCCCCATATCACTGACTGAGCAACATCAGCCCCCCCCCCCCCCCATATCACTGACTGAGCAACATCAGCCCCCCCCCCATATCACTGACTGAGCAACATCAGCCCCCCCCCCATATCACTGACTGAGCAACATCAGCCCCCCCCCCATATCACTGACTGACCAACATCAGCCCCCCCCCCATATCACTGACTGACCAACATCAGGCCCCCCCCCATATCACTGACTGACCAACATCAGGCCCCCCCCCATATCACTGACTGACCAACATCAGCCCCCCCCCCATATCACTGACTGACCAACATCAGCCCCCCCCCCCATATCACTGACTGACCAACATCACCCCCCCCCCATATTACTGACTGACCAACATCAGCCCCCCCCCCCCCCATATTACTGACTGACCAACATCACCCCCCCCCCCCCCCCATCACTGACTGAGAGCAACACCCTCCAACCCCATCACTAACTAAGAAAACGCCCCTCTCCCCACCAACACTGACTGAGAACACTCCCTCACCAACACAGAGAACATTCCCCCACCAACACTGACTGAGAACACTCCCTCACCAACACAGAGAACATTCCCCCACCAACACTGACTGAGGAGACCCCCCTCACCCACCAACACTAAGAACCCCCCCCATCACTGACCAACATCAGCCCCCCCCCCCCCGTCACTGATTGACCAGCATCAGCCCCCCCCCCCCCCCGTCACTGATTGACCAGCATCAGCCCCCCCCCCCCCGTCACTGATTGACCAGCATCAGCCCCCCCCCCGTCACTGACTGACCAGCATCAGCCCCCCCGTCACTGACTGACCAGCATCAGCCCCCCCCCCATATCACTGAGTGACCAACATCAGCCCCCCCCATATCACTGAGCAAAATCAGCCCCCCCATATCACTGACTGAGCAACATCAGCCCCCCCCCCATATCACTGACTGAGCAACATCAGCCCCCCCCCCATATCACTGACTGAGCAACATCAGCCCCCCCCATATCACTGACTGAGCAACATCAGCCCCCCCCCATATCACTGACTGAGCAACATCAGCCCCCCCCCATATCACTGACTGACCAACATCAGCCCCCCCCCGTCACTGACTGACCAACATCAGCCCCCCCCCGTCACTGACTGACCAACATCAGCCCCCCCCCCGTCACTGACTGACCAACATCAGCCCCCCCCATATCACTGAGTGACCAACATCAGCCCCCCCCCCCATATCACTGAGCAAAATCAGCCCCCCCCATATCACTGACTGAGCAACATCAGCCCCCCCCATATCACTGACTGAGCAACATCAGCCCCCCCCCCCCCATATCACTGACTGAGCAACATCAGCCCCCCCCCCATATCACTGACTGAGCAACATCAGCCCCCCCCCCATATCACTGACTGAGCAACATCAGCCCCCCCCCATATCACTGACTGACCAACATCAGGCCCCCCCCCATATCACTGACTGACCAACATCAGGCCCCCCCCCATATCACTGACTGACCAACATCAGCCCCCCCCCATATCACTGACTGACCAACATCACCCCCCCCCCATATCACTGACTGACCAACATCACCCCCCCCCATATTACTGACTGACCAACATCAGCCCCCCCCCCATATTACTGACTGACCAACATCACCCCCCCCCCCCCATCACTGACTGAGAGCAACACCCTCCAACCCCATCACTAACTAAGAAAACGCCCCTCTCCCCACCAACACTGACTGAGAACACTCCCTCACCAACACAGAGAACATTCCCCCACCAACACTGACTGAGGAGACCCCCCTCACCCACCAACACTAAGAACCCCCCCCATCACTGACTAAGAACAACCCCTCCTACCCATCACTGACTGAGAACACGCCCCTCCCCCCCCCCCCATCACTGACAACACTCCCCACTTCATCACTGACTGAGAACATGCCCCTCTCCCTCACCAACACTGACTGAGGACATGCCCCTCCCTCACCAACACTGGCTGAGGACACCGCCCCTCCCTCCCCAACACTGGCTGAGGACACCGCCCCTCCCTCCCCAACACTGGCTGAGAACACCGCCCCTCTTCCCTCACCAACACTGAGAACACCCCCCCCCATCACTGACTGAGAACACCCCTCTCTCCCCCCCATCACTGAGAACACCCCTCTCTCCCTCGCCAACACTGACTGAGAACACCCCTCTCTCCCTCGCCAACACTGACTGAGAACACCCCCCCCCCCCCCCTCCCTCACCAACACTGACTGAGAACATCCCCCCCTCCGTCACCACTGACTGAGAACACCCCCCCCTCCGTCACCAACACTCACTGAGAACACCCCCCCTCCCTCACCAACACTCACTGAGAACACCCCCCCTCCCTCACCAACACTCACTGAGAACACCCCCCCTCCCTCACCAACACTCACTGAGAACACCCCCCCCCCTCACCAACACTCACTGAGAACACCCCCCCCCCCCCCCCCTCACCAACACTCACTGAGGACACCCCCCCCCCCTCACCAACACTCACTGAGAACACCCCCCCCCTCACCAACACTCACTGAGAACACCCCCCCCCTCACCAACACTCACTGAGAACACCCCCCCCCCCTCACCAACGCTCACTGAGAACACCCCCCCCCCTCACCAACGCTCACTGAGAACACCCCCCCCTCACCAACGCTCACTGAGAACACCCCCCCTCCCTCACCAACGCTCACTGAGAACACCCCCCCTCCCTCACCAACACTGACTGAGGAACCCCCCTCCCTCACCAACACTAACTGAGGACACTCCCTCACCAACACTGACTGAGAACCCCCCCCCCTCACCAACACTGACTGAGGACAACCCCCCCTCCCTCACCAACACTGACTGAGGACACCCCCCCTCCCTCACCAACACTGACTGAGGACACCCCCCCTCCCTTGCCAACATGGACTGAGAACACCCCTCTCTCCCTCGCCAACACTGACTGAGGTCACCCCCCTCTCCCTCGCCAACACTGACTGGGGACACCCCTCCCCCTCTCCCTCGCCAACACTGACTGAGGACACCCCCCCCCTCTCCCTCGCCAACACTGACTGAGGACACCCCCCCCCTCTCCCTCACCAACACTGACTGAGGACACCCCCCCCCTCTCCCTCACCAACACTGACTGAGGACACCCCCCCTCTCCCTCACCAACACTGACTGAGGACACCCCCCCTCTCCCTCACCAACACTGACTGAGGACACCCCCCCTCTCCCTCACCAACACTGACTGAGGACACCCCCCCCTCTCCCTCACCAACACTGACTGAGGACACCCCCCCCTCTCCCTCACCAACACTGACTGAGGACACCCCCCCCCCTCTCCCTCACCAACACTGACTGAGGACACCCCCCCTCTTCCTCACCAACACTGAGTGAGGACACCCCCCCTCTTCCTCACCATCACTGAGGACACCCCCCCTCTTCCTCACCATCACTGAGGACACCCCCCCTCTTCCTCACCATCACTGAGGACACCCCCCCTCTTCCTCACCAACACTGACTGAGGACACCCCCCCTCTTCCTCACCAACACTGACTGAGGACACCCCCCCTCTTCCTCACCAACACTGACTGAGGACACCCCCCCCTCTCCCTCACCAACACTGACTGAGGACGCCCCCTTCCCATCATTGACTGAGCACACCCCCCCTCTCCCTCACCAACACTGACTGAGCACACACCCCCTCTCCCTCACCAACACTGACTGAGGACACCCCCCCATCAACACTGACTGAGAACACCCCCTTCCCATCATTGACTGAGAACACGCCCCTCTCCCTCACCAACACTGACTGAGGACACCCCCCCTCTCCCTCACCAACACTGACTGAGAACAACCCCTCCTACCCATCACTGACTGAGAACATGCCCCCCCATCACTAACTGAGAACACCCCCCCTACCCCATCACTAACTGAGAACACGCTCCTCTCCCCCCCATCACTGAGAACACCCCCCTCTCCCTCACCAACACTGAGAACACCCCCCCTCCCTCACTGACTGAGGACACCCCCCCCTCCCTCACTGACTGAGGACACCCCCCCCTCCCTCACTGACTGAGGACACCCCCCCCCTCCCTCACTGACTGAGGACACCCCCCCCCTCCCTCACTGACTGAGGACACCCCCCCCCCTCCCTCACTGACTGAGGACACCCCCCCCCTCCCTCACTGACTGAGGACACCCCCCCCCTCCCTCACTGACTGAGGACACCCCCCCCCTCCCTCACTGACTGAGGACACCCCCCCCCTCCCTCACTGACTGAGGACACCCCCCCCCCCTCCCTCACTGACTGAGGACACCCCCCCCCTCCCTCACTGACTGAGGACACCCCCCCCCTCCCTCACTGACTGAGGACACCCCCCCCCCTCCCTCACTGACTGAGGACACCCCCCCCCCTCCCTCACTGACTGAGGACACCCCCCCCCCTCCCTCACTGACTGAGGACACCCCCCCCCTCCCTCACTGACTGAGGACACCCCCCCCTCCCTCACTGACTGAGGACACCCCCCCCTCCCTCACTGACTGAGGACACCCCCCCTCCCTCACTGACTGAGGACACCCCCCCCCTCCCTCACTGACTGAGTACACCCCCCCCTCCCTCACTGACTGAGGACACCCCCCCCTCCCTCACTGACTGAGGACACCCCCCCCTCCCTCACTGACTGAGGACACCCCCCCCTCCCTCACTGACTGAGGACACCCCCCCCTCCCTCACTGACTGATGACACCCCCCCCTCCCCAACACTGACTGAGGACACCCCCCCTCACCAACACTGACTGAGGACACCCCCCCCCTCACCAACACTGACTGAGGACACCCCCCCCTCACCAGCACTGACTGAGGACACCCCCACTCCCCCTCCCCAACACTGACTGAGGACACCCCCACTCCCCCTCACCAACACTGACTGAGGACACCCCCACTCCCCCTCACCAACACTGACTGAGGACGCCCCCCATCACCAACACTGACTGAGGACACCCCCCTCCCCCCCATTAACAATGACTGAGAACACCCCCTTCCCATCATTGACTGAGAACACGCACTTCTCCCTCCCCAACACTGACTGAGGACACCCCCCCCTTTCCCTCACCAACACTGAATGAGGACACCCCCCCTCTCCCTCCCCAACACTGACTGAGGACACCCCCCCTCTCCCTCCCCAACACTGACTGAGGACACCCCCCCTCTCCCTCCCCAACACTGACTGAGGACACCCCTCTCCCTCCCCAACACTGACTGAGGACACTCCCCCTCCCCAACACTGACTGAGGACACTCCCCCTTCCCATCATTGACTGAGGACACCCCCCCCTTCCCTCACCAACACTGACTGAGGACACCCCCCCTTCCCTCACCAACACTGACTGAGGACCCCCCCCTTCCCTCACCAACACTGACTGAGGACCCCCCCCCTTCCCTCACCAACACTGACTGAGGACCCCCCCCCTTCCCTCACCAACACTGACTGAGGACCCCCCCCCTCTCTCTCACCAACACTGACTGAGGACACCCCCCCCCCCTCTCCCTCACCAACACTGACTGAGAACACCCCTCCTACCCATCACTGACTGAGAACACGCCCCCTCATCACTAACTGAGAACACGCTCCTCTCCCCCCCATCACTGAGAACAGCCCCTCTCCAACACTGAGAACACCCCCTCTCCCTCACTGACTGAGGACACCCCCCCTCCCTCACCAGCACTGACTGAGGACACTCCCCCTCCCTCCCCAACACTGACTGAGGACACCCCCCCTCCCTCCCCAACACTGACTGAGGACACCCCCCCTCCCTCCCCAACACTGACTGAGGACACCCCCCCTCCCTCCCCAACACTGACTGAGGACACCCCCCCTCCCTCCCCAACACTGACTGAGGACACCCCCCCCTCCCTCCCCAACACTGAGGACACCCCCCCCTCCCTCCCCAACACTGAGGACACCCCCCTCCCTCCCCAACACTGAGGACACCCCCCTCCCTCTCCAACACTGAGGACACCCCCCTCCCTCCCCAACACTGAGGACACCCCCCCTCCCTCCCCAACACTGAGGACACCCCCCCTCCCTCCCCAACACTGAGGACACCCCCCCTCCCTCCCCAACACTGAGGACACCCCCCCTCCCTCCCCAACACTGAGGACACCCCCCCTCCCTCCCCAACACTGAGGACACCCCCCCTCCCTCCCCAACACTGAGGACACCCCCCCTCCCTCCCCAACACTGAGGACACCCCCCCTCCCTCCCCAACACTGAGGACACCCCCCCTCCCTCCCCAACACTGAGGACACCCCCCCTCCCTCCCCAACACTGAGTGAGGACACCCCCCCTCCCTCCCCAACACTGAGTGAGGACACCCCCCCTCCCTCCCCAACACTGAGTGAGGACACCCCCCCTCCCTCCCCAACACTGAGTGAGGACACCCCCCCTCCCTCCCCAACACTGAGTGAGGACACCCCCCCTCCCTCCCCAACACTGAGTGAGGACACCCCCCCTCCCTCCCCAACACTGAGTGAGGACACCCCCCCTCCCTCCCCAACACTGAGTGAGGACACCCCCCCTCCCTCCCCAACACTGAGTGAGGACACCCCCCCTCCCTCCCCAACACTGAGTGAGGACACCCCCCCTCCCTCCCCAACACTGAGTGAGGACACCCCCCCTCCCTCCCCAACACTGACTGAGGACACCCCCCCTCCCTCCCCAACACTGACTGAGGACACCCCCCCTCCCTCCCCAACACTGACTGAGGACACCCCCCCTCCCTCCCC
This sequence comes from Staurois parvus, assembly GCF_062004578.1. Classification (NCBI taxonomy): domain Eukaryota; kingdom Metazoa; phylum Chordata; class Amphibia; order Anura; family Ranidae; genus Staurois; species Staurois parvus. The sequence continues at coordinate 16,422 of NW_028319066.1, forward strand.
AACACTGACTGAGGACACCCCCCCTCCCTCCCCAACACTGACTGAGGACACCCCCCCTCCCTCCCCAACACTGACTGAGGACACCCCCCCTCCCTCCCCAACACTGACTGAGGACACCCCCCCTCCCTCCCCAACACTGACTGAGGACACCCCCCCCTCCCTCCCCAACACTTGACTGAGGACACCCCCCCCTCCCTCCCCAACACTTGACTGAGGACACCCCCCCTCCCTCCCCAACACTTGACTGAGGACACCCCCCCTCCCTCCCCAACACTTGACTGAGGACACCCCCCCTCCCTCCCCAACACTTGACTGAGGACACCCCCCCTCCCTCCCCAACACTTGACTGAGGACACCCCCCCTCCCTCCCCAACACTTGACTGAGGACACCCCCCCTCCCCAACACTGACTGAGGACACCCCCCCCTCCCCAACACTGACTGAGGACACCCCCCCCTCACCAACACTGACTGAGGACACCCCCCCCTCACCAACACTGACTGAGGACACCCCCCCCCTCACCAACACTGACTGAGGACACCCCCCCCCTCACCAACACTGACTGAGGACACCCCCCCCTCACCAACACTGACTGAGGACACCCCCCCCCTCACCAACACTGACTGAGGACACCCCCCCCCCTCACCAACACTGACTGAGGACACCCCCCCCCCTCACCAACACTGACTGAGGACACCCCCCCCCCTCACCAACACTGACTGAGGACACCCCCCCCCCTCACCAACACTGACTGAGGACACCCCCCCCCCCTCACCAACACTGACTGAGGACACCCCCCCCCCTCACCAACACTGACTGAGGACACCCCCCCCCCTCACCAACACTGACTGAGGACACCCCTCCCCTCACCAACACTGACTGAGAACACCCCCCCCTCACCAACACTGACTGAGGACACCCCCCCCCCCCTCACCAACACTGACTGAGGACACCCCCCCCCTCACCAACACTGACTGAGGACACCCCCCCCCTCACCAACACTGACTGAGGACACCCCCCCCTCACCAATACTGACTGAGGACACCCCCCCCCCCTCACCAACACTGACAGAGGACACCCCCCCTCACCAACACTGACAGAGGACACCCCCCCCTCACCAACACTGACAAAGGACACCCCCCACCCCATCACCGACTGAGAACACGCCCCTCTCCCCCCATCACTGAGAACACGCCCCTCCCTCACCAGCACTGACTGAGAACACCCCCTCTCCCTCACCAGCACTGACTGAGAACACCCCCTCTCCCTCACCAGCACTGACTGAGAACACCCCCTCTCCCTCACCAACACTGACTGAGGACTCCCCCTCCACAACACTGAGGACACCCCCACTCCCCAACACTGACTGAGGACACCCCCCCTCCCCCTCCCCAACACTGACTGAGGACACCCCCCCTCCCCCTCCCCAACACTGACTGAGGACACCCCCCCTCCCCCTCCCCAACACTGACTGAGGACACCCCCCCCTCCCCCTCCCCAACACTGACTGAGGACACCCCCCCCTCCCCCTCCCCAACACTGACTGAGGACACCCCTCCTCCCCCTCACCAACACTGACTGAGGACACCCCTCCTCCCCCTCACCAACACTGACTGACTGAGGACACCCCTCCTCACCAACACTGACTGACTGAGGACACCCCTCCTCACCCTCACCAACACTGACTGACTGAGGACACCCCTCCTCCCCCTCACCAACACTGACTGACTGAGGACACCCCTCCTCCCCCTCACCAACACTGACACCCCCCCTTCACTTACTTAGAACACTCCCATCACTGAAGGAGAACACCCCCCTCTCCTGCCTTGTCACGGACTGCGCACACCGCCCTCTCCCCACTCCGTCATGGACTGAGCACCCCCCCATCATGGACTGAGCACCCCGCGCCCCCCACCCCATCACTGACTGAGAAGACCCCCCTCTTCCTATTCCTCCACCATTACTGACCAACATCTTTTATTATATAATTGTATTATATTTGAATTTTTAATTATTATCATGAATTTAAAAAATACAATCCAGTAACGTTAAATAACTTTTATTGAAGAAAACGTGCGGAAAATGGACAGAAAAGAAATATATTTAAAACGTAACCACTTTCCCACTGTCCCATAGCAGATGTACTGCTGCAGGGCGGCTGCGCTGTGCAAAATCTCATAAATATATGTGATTTTGCGTTTCCGGGTAGGGTGCTATTGGCTGCTGAGGATGTCAATCACTAATTCCCGGCTGGGACCCTGATCGTTGGCGAAGCTGAGAGGGGAGAGACCTGTGTGTAAAGGAGACAGATCTCTCTCCTGTCAGCATGGACATGCCGCTTTGTATCTCTCTGCACAGCAGAGTCTTATTAAAACATCACACAGTACACAATCTAATCACGCCCTAACACACAGTTAACCCTTTGATTGCCTTTCATGTTAACCCCTTCTTGCCCAGTGTCAGTACACTGTCGGTGCTTTTTATTAGCACCGATCACTATATTAGTGTCACTGGAGATGTCAGTGGCAGTTAGTTCCCCCCACTGTCAGAATGCCCACCACAGTCCCGCTAGAAGTCGCTGATCGCCGCCATTTCTAATATAAAAATTAAAAAAATTCTGTTATACCGCCATTTGTAGAAGATATAACTTTCACGTAAACCAATTAATATACAATTATTGGGATTTTTTTCTTTTAGCAGAGAAAACGCAGAATACATTTTGTCCTAAATGTATAAAGAAATTAGTTTTGTTTTTTTTTAATTGGATTATGTTTTATAGTAAAAAGTCAAAAATATTGTTTTGGTTTTTTTTCAAAATTGTCAGTCTTTTTTTTTTTTTTTCTTTAATTGATAGTGCAAAAAATAAAAACTGCAGAGGTGATCAAATACCGCCAAAAGAAAGCTCTATTTGTGGGGAAAAAGTTATATATTTTTCATTTATGTTCAGCGTTGCATGGCCTGGTCAGGTAGGGGGGGTAAATCTTCCGGAGGGCAAGTGGCTAAATAAAGATGATTTTGCATTGAAGTCAACGGTACGTGGCTTTGCATTGAAGTCAATTATCGGCACTTTTTTTTTTTTTTTTTTCTATTACCAAATTACAATAACCCTATTTTCGTCTGATCATTTTTGGTGGCCAATATATTGATGCATCACTAATACAACCCATTAGGGGTGCCCCAAAATTTCGGTGGCTGAAAACACCCCGTTGGCTGATATGAAAATAAGCACCGATACCGGGACCGAAAATAATCCCACAGCCGCCGCCACTCGGTGGTTCTCAGCCTTACCTCAGAAACCATCGAACAATTCCAGCGCTGGGCATAGAGATAAGTGAAGGAAAGATGGTCTTCACTCATCCCTATGGCCTTGGAGGAGCGGAGCCATGTCACTTCCTGTTGTGTTTTTTTTTTTTTTTCTTTTTTTTTTTTAAAAGCACTAGATCAATGCTTGTTTTTGATCTAATGCAGGGGTCTGCAACCTTTAAGACATAAAGAGCCACTTGGACCCGTTTCCGAGAGGGAAAAAAAGACTGGGAGCCGCAAAACCATTGCAACATTTAAAACAAATCCGACACTGCATATATTGCAAAAAGCGCTCTGGTCATGAAGGGGGTTTAAGGGCCCAGTAAGCAAAGGGTTAATCAGGGCCACAGTGTATCGTCATAATCACAATCATAGCCTTAGGTCAGTGGTGGGCAACCTTTTCAACTGAGCCAGATCTCGCCAAAACCACGATTAAAATTTATTTTGAGAGCCACATTTTTAAAACTGAAAATACATCCCCCATATAGTAATTAATCCCCCATAGTAATTCATCCCCCCTATAGTAATTCATCCCCCATATAGTAATTCATCCCCCATATAGTAATTCATCCCCCATATAGTAATTCATCCCCCCTATAGTAATTCATCCCCCCTATAGTAATTCATCCCCCCTATAGTAATTCATCCCCCCTATAGTAATTCATCCCCATATTGTGTCAATTCACTTACCTGTACTCCGCGCGTTCCTCTCGCCGTGTTCCCGCGCAGTTCTGGTCTTCAGGGCGGACTGTGAGAGGAGAGGAGTTCGTCACGCTGCCCCGCCTACATCCTGACAGCCAATGTTTGCCACGCTCCGCGGGCCGGATTATAAGGTCCGCCGGGCCGTAGTTTGCCCATTGCTGGGCTAGCTGCAGAGTCCTGACTTTTGGGGCGGCCGCCCGAGAGGAGGGAGGGGAGCGGGCGCCCGGCACACAGAAGAGCTGCATTAACCTCCCTGGCGGTATGATTCCTTCCGATTTTTTGTGCTGAAAGCGGTACCATTTTTTCGCATGGAAATAGTTTTTTATTGTAGGCTGTAATTTTTAGGAAAATTTCCCCACAAATCATTATCACTCAATTCTGCAAGTGGTTCTGATTTACTATCGCTGTTCTCTAGCCGGTCTAAAACCGCTTTTGACCTAAAGGGACGCTTTTTGGACGCCATGGACTTTTCTAAGTTTCCAGGCAGAAAGAACAGACAAAATGCAGGCAGGGCGCCGGACAAAGCACTCGGGACAAAATGTATGTGAAATGGGATGAAACAGCAATGTTTTACTATTGAAAATTGAAAAAAAAAAAAAAAAGACATTTTTTAAATTTTTTAAATTTCCCGCCGGCGGCGCCCGTACGTCCCGACGTCACGGGGACCGGAACACAGAAGCCGGATGCCGGCATCGGCCGGAGGAGATGGCCGGGGACGCTGCAGGGGACACATCGCGGGAACGAAGGACAAGGTAAGTGCTGCAGGGACCCCCAGAGCAGCGCCGCATGGTAAGCCCGAGTGTAGCTCGTGGTATAGAAATTCTACCACGAGCTACACTCGGGAAAACCGCCAGGGAGGTTAAAAGAGCCGCGGCTTGCCGACCACTGAGCTACGGCAACCCTATTGCCTGTCACCTGGTGGGCAGTGTGCTCCGGAGCCGCAGCAAAGGTGAAAAAGAGCCGCATGCGGCTCTGGAGCCGCGGGTTGCCGACACCCGATCTAATGCTTTACATTGTAGAGTAGAGATGTGGGGTCTTATTGACACCGGATCTCTCCATAAAGAGGACCTGTCACTAATTACTTCCATCATAAGGGATGCATGCATTCCTTGCGATAGGAATAAAACTGATTGAAACATTTTTTTTAAAGGGACAGTGTACAAAAAAATTAAATAAATTAAAAAAAAAAAGTTTAAAGTGCCCCCTTCCTCCCATTTAGTGGTGGACCCATATGTAGGCCACGCCCACATATGTAAACACGTGAGGTATCGCCACAAACGTCAGAGCAAGAGGAATACATTTTGCACTAGACCTCCTCTGTAACTTTACACTGCTAACCTGTAGAAATTGTTAAAGAGTCACTCATGGAGATTTTTAAATACCGCAGTTTGACGCCATTCCACCGGCGTGCGCAATTTTAAGGCATGACATGTTTGGTATCTATTTACTCACCTTAAGATCTTCTTTCATATTTTACAAACAAATTGTGGTATATATCGTGTTTTTTTTTTTTTTTTATTATTACTCATTAAAGTGTATTTTTTTCCAAAAAATATGTATTACTTTTTAAAAACCTTCCGTTTTGGTTTTCGGCCAAGTGCATCCTGAATTTTCGGTTTTGGCACCAGATTTTTCGTTTCGGTGCACCACTTCATACCAATCGGTAAATTTGCAGATCTTGTTTGTAACCTGCAGTGTTCCGGTAGGTAGGTGCCGTTTACATAGCAGCTGAAGAGGAAACACTTGTCAGTGCCCGTGTGTCTGTTATCAGCCGATATTATCCAGGAGGGATTGTTCGAATTCTGTAGTCTCTATGAATGCAGTGAGATCGGTATACGTGGTGTTCGGTGCTTACATAGCAGGTTATGAAGGTTTACAGGAAAAGCGGAGTATTATCACTGAATGCATCTTGTGGGGTTTTCCCATGCGTCTAGCTGAAAGTTATTTTTTGATGTGGTGTTTAAGTTACATGTTGTGTTTTCGTGACTATATTGTAGCATTTGTAGAGTCTTCCTTTAGTGGCTATTTGTATATCTGGAAGTGAGGCTTACAGTTGCGCTCAAAAGTTTGCATACCCTGGCAGAAATTGTGACATTTTGGAATGGATGTTGAAAATGACTGATCGTGCCAGAACATTATTATACAGTATTTATAAAGCGCCGACAGTTCGCTCAGCGCTGTGCATTACAAAGGGGGACAGAACATGTGACAGGACAATAACAATACAATGTGGTACACGAGGGGTTCGAGGGCCCTGCTCTTTCGAACTCACAATCTAGGAAAACATGTATATGAAGAGTGCAGCGCTTATAAATAGGTGAACAGAAGAGAACAATAAGTCCTTAATAAATCAAATACTAAATATAAGAATTAAAATTAAAGGATATGGGATAGTCCAGTGAATATGAGAAATTGAGGTGACTTGGATATCCGTGTGGTAGTGGTAATGAAATGCGCACTCACTGGATGCGCATATTAAATGCGCCTTATATATAATTATCCTGATGCTTGGTAATGGGTGGTCCTCCCTCTATAGGGTCGGAGGTAAGTGGTCCTCTTCCTCAAAGGGGTCCCCCTGTGTAATCCTGGTGGATGCTGTCCCTCCGGATGGCCTGGGTAGTGGGTGGTATTCCGTCCTTAGAGCGGGTCTGTGGGCTAAAACACTCCCCCAGGGGGCGACAAGAACACTCCCATAGTGTAGTATGTTATAAAGGCTTTATTATTAGAGATACATCAGGGTAAAATTAGGTAAACAACGTTGCAGACAGTAGTCTGAAAAAGGACTGACCAGCTGGTATGTTAAGATGGCCACCGGAGCTCCACGTTGCTCTGGCGGCGTGACGTCACGGCGTGGTGTGGCTCCTTTATTGAAAAACATGCTCTTTTATTGAAGGATGATGATCACATGAAGCCATTTATTATCAAATAGTTGTTTTGGCTCCCTTTTTAAATCACAATGATAACAGAAATCACCCAAATGGCCGGATCAAAAGTTTCCACCCCCTGGAATGTTTGTCCTTGGTACAGACACACAAGGTGACACACTCGGGATAAAATGCCAATTAGAGGTTAATGTCCCACATCTGTGGCTTTTTAAATTGCAATTAGTGTCAGTGTATAAATAGTCAATGAGTTTGTTAGCTTTTACATGGAAGCACTGACTAGGCTAGATACTGAGCCATGGGGATCAGAAAAGAACTGTCAAATGTCCCGCGTAACAAGGTAATGGAACTTTATAAAGATGGAAAAGGACATAAAAAGATGTCCAAAGCCTTGACTATGCCAATCAGTACTGTTAAATCACCTATTAAGAAGTGGAACGTTCGGGAATCTCTTGATACCAAGCCAAGGTCAGGTAGACCAAGAAAGATTGCAGCCATAACTGACAGGAGAATTGTCCGGGATTCAAAGAAAAACCACACAGGCAACCTCAAAAGAAATACAGGCTGCTCTGGAAAAAGACGATGTGGTTGTTTTTAAGGAGTACAATACGGTTATACTTGAACAAAAATGAGCTGTTTGGTCGAGGTGCCAGAAAGAAGCTTTTATTGCACCAATGCCACAAAAAAGCCCGGTTGTAATATGCCTGACAACACCTTGACGTGCCTGACCGGGCCTTCTTGTGTCATTGATGCAGTAAAGGCTTCTTTCTGGCACCTCGACCATGCAGCTCATTTTTGTTCAAGTGTCATCATATTGTGCTCCTTCAAAACAACCTCACTGTCTTTTTCCAGAGCAGCCTGTATTTTTCTTGTGGTTACCTATGGGCTTCCCTTTGAATCCCGGACAATTCTTCTGTCAGTTATGGCTGCAATCTTTCTTGGTCTACCTGACCTTGGCTTGGTATCAAGAGATCCCCGAACTTTCCACTTCTTAATAGGTGATTTAACAGTACTGATTGGCATATTCAAGGCTTTGGACATCTTTTTATGTCCTTTTTCCATCTTTATAAAGTTCCATTACCTTGTTACGCAGGACTTTTGACAGTTATTTTCTGATCCCCATGGCTCAGTATCTAGCCTAGTCAGTGCTTCCACGTAAGAGCTAACAAACTCATTGACTATTTATACACTGACACTAATTGCAATTTAAAAAGCCACAGATGTGGGACATTAACCTCTAATTGGCATTTTATCCCGTGTGTGTCACCTTGTGTGTCTGTACCAAGGCCAAACATTCCAGGGGCGGGGGGGGGGACTTCTGAGTCGGGCCATTTGGGTGATTTTTGTTGTTATGATTTAAAAAGGAGCCAAAAAATTATTTGATAATAAATGGCTTCATATGATCATCATCCTTCAATAAAAGAGCATTTTTTGGCACGATCAGTCATATTTTCAATATCAATGCCATAATTTCACAATGTCTGCCAGGGTATGCAAACTTTTGAGCACAACTGTACATCCCTGCTGAGCAGGGTGGATTTGATTTAAATCACTAGTCAGTAAGGCTTGATGTAAATCCTAGTTTTCTACATAAAGACTAATTCTTGCTGGTATAACTTTAATATACAAGTAGATGAAGATTTTTAGAATAATAACTTTTCATATTAGTTTTTTTATCCCCAGTTTAAAAGGTTAATCATTCATATTTGGACAACTTTTCTGTTGTACTTAGGAAGGAGAAAAATAATCATTACCTTAATAATAACAATTTAAACAGATTTATTCATCTGAAACAATAACATTCCAGCATATGTGATTTGCTTAAACATCCATGTTTGTTAACTAATTTGGCTAAACAAAATATATATATTTGAAGAAACTTAGACTGTCAGCCCCTTCCTCCTCACACTTAGTTTCACTTTCTTCTTGTGCAGATCTATTCCACTCCAAACAATCAGAAAAATATTGTTTCTATTCTATTCACTGAACTTCTTGAAACTTAGCAGTGAAGGGGTTGATTCTGTATTGATAGGTTTGTAGAAGTTAGGATGAAGGTCTTTTTCTTAACTCTGTTCATGTTATAACATTTTTGCTGTGAAGAAGAGGCATGTGATCTCCGCTGAGTCAAATTCAGTTTTGAGAACTGCAAAAGTAAACCGAACATCTGTGATAATATCTTGTAGGCAGAGAAACTGCCCAATAATCTTACAAACACCTCTGGAAGAGCATGACATTGTGAATGGATTCATGGAATTTATTTACCAAAAAAATGAAACATATACAGCCTTATTCTACATAATTAAAAAACTAATCTTTATTTCATGATGGAATAACCTTTGGATGGTAATATATTTTCCTCAAAAAGCATTTTATTTTAAAAAATCCGATTTAAATAAAAAAAATCCGATTAAAATAAAAAAAATCCGATTAAAATAAAAATAATCAGAATTTTTTTTTTTTTTTTTTTAAATAAAAATCATTGATTTTTATCCACCCTGCTGCTGAGCGACTTTTAAGATGACATCATCATTTTAAAGGAATGTTCTGTCTGTTTTTGTGCCATCTATGTCCCACTTGGGGAGATTCCCCTTTACTTCCGCTTCTGTGGACACAACAGGAAGTGAGGGGAATCCCATCTTTGACAGCTATCCACATTGGAAGAACCCCCCCCCCCCCCCCAAACTCTTCAGGTAACAACTTACATTTTTTTGTTTTTTTTTTATTTTCTTCAATTACTGTCTCAAGGATAAATAGTAAATAGAAGGGGTGACTCTCCCCAGCGGGGACACATTGAAGTACAAACCTGACAGGGGCTCTAATCCTGCAAGCTGAAACAATGTTCCAATTCCCTGATGCGATTTTTAGTGATTTAGTTTATATATATTTTAATTGTTTACTGGTGGAAATTTCTAACTATGTGTAAGAGTCGTATAAATCATATTGATGGATATGTCCGGGGTGACCTTGGTGTCATAGGTCTCTTCTATAGCTGTGCTTCTCAACCATCAGGCCACAGCCTCCCCCCCCCCCCCCCCCCTGGGCTGTGGCTTTCTGTCGCTGTTGTCACATAAGGCTTGGACTGGCCCACCAGATGACCCCTCTGGCAGTTGAATGCCCACTGTGTCACCAAAAATCCAGGGTACTGCTGCTTTTTTTACGAATGAAAGCGCCCTTGAATGTTTCACTGACAAACAGCATGTGAAATATGGAGTCTTCATCTGTGGGCCGTACTGGCTCCTGTCCTAAGGTAAGTTAGTGGTTCAGGGGCCAGTTTCTATTGGGGCCCACTATTCCATGACACCAATGATTTTGGGGGTTATTCCCCCCTAGGGTCCATGATCACACTGGATCCAATGACTAGTTTTTCTTGAGGTTCCCTATCCCACTGACACTAACAATTGAAGGGGTAATCTCCCCTGGGTGCCATGATCCAACCTGCCCCAATGATTTGGGGGCTGTTCTTCCCTGGGAGCCACAATATTACGACACCATTGATTTGTGAGCTGTTTTGTGTCATTGTATCTATTTCAATTACAGTAAGAGCTTGTTTACATCTGCATTGCCTTCTGAAGAGTGATCCACAGTGGATTACTTTTTAGAGGGTGTTTGTCAGCAGGGAAGAAATGTCACCCCTTCACCACCAGTGTTAACCCTATAAATTCCACATCACCATGCATTGAGTTCCCCTATTCACTTGAATGGGTTGTATTGAGCAGTGGTCATGCCCACTGAGCGTGACCGGGTATAATTCTTGCTAGGAAGCAAAGCATTGCAGCATGTGTGCAACCCCCTCTGGTTGCTATATTCTCTTAAAGTGGTTGTAAACCCTCACATATACCCAGTGAAGTGACTGGCCTCAGGTGATACATGGAGCTTAAACAAATCCTCCTACATCAGTTGTACCTGTTTTTGTATAGCTGTTCAAGGTGTAGAATGTATACAGCTTGTCTGAGTTTTCAGAAAGTAGGGTGTGGGGAGCCCTAAATTACACACTGCAAAGCTCAGTGAGGAGAGCTGAGAACTGATTGGAGGGAAGAGACACGCCCTTCACACAGTACACTGGAGCAGAGCTGAGGCTGTCAATCACAGGCTGTGTGCTAGAGCTCCCTCCCCTATCACTATTTTTCTCTTGGTGTCAGGAAAACTTGTCAGTAGTGACTCATGCTGGTAACAGAGTTAGGAGGCAGCAGACAGAGATGACACTTAGTGCTCTGGATTGAGACAAGTACACACTGCAGAGGGATATACTTTTCATATTACATATTTCATGTTTGAGGTTTACAACCACTTTAAGGAGTGGCAGTAAGACTGAGATTCAATCGCCTGCTTTTACTGCCCCCAGGCCCAAGTGTAAACTGGGCGTAACTCATGGTTTGGACTTCTTACTTCTTTTTTTTATATGAGAAACTTACAAAAAAATGAACTAGTTGTGGACTCAACCGGAATAGGGAATTTGTGAATACTCAAATCATTCAAAGAAAGGAGAAGGTGATCAGTGGCGCACTGAAACTTCTTTATTGCAGACAAAATTAAAAGTATAAAAAAAGTGCAGCGCTATACATTCAAAAGTACTAATAACCATAAAAAATAATACATGAAAAATTATAATGTGCAAAAAATATATAATAAAGTCTTTAGTGTAAAATGAAAGTTCAAATAATTCCAGAAAAAATTGTGATTCCAAAAAAAAAAAAAAAAAAATATATATATATATATATAAAAATAAACTTTCTTGTGAATCCACCATCACCTCAAAAAATACTGCCGCTTACCAGACTTATATGACCCCACAATTAAGTGACAGTCAAGAAAAGCATAATACAGGTACCAAATTAGGATAACGACCTCCGTTGTTGCTGACTTTGAGGGGATTCGGTGCACTCCATATACTGGATGAAAATGGATGCCAATAGGATCACTCTCACTGGGTTCCCGATTGAAGGCATAAACTCCCAAATTGATACTTCAGATAATTGCCAAATATAGACCTGAAATGATGAATTATCCTTCAGTTTTCAATTGAACTCTGAAATACCACAAACAACATGACAAATCTGGTGCTCGCCTTCCAGTGCTCAGATGATGGATTATGTGTGTGTATATATATATATATATATATATATATATATATATATATATATATATATATATATATATATATTGTTTTTTTGTTTTTTTTTAATTTAATTTTTTTTTTTTTGGAATCACAATTTTTATTTCTGGAATTATTTGAACTTTAGTTTTACACTAAAGACTTTTTGTTTGTTATATTTTTTTGCACATTTATTGGACATTATAATTTTTCATGTATTATTTTTTATGGTTATTAGTACTTTTGAACGTATAGCGCTGCACTTTTTTGTTTATTAGTTTTATGTATTGACACCTGCGATACTGTGCTGGCTGCTTCAATTTTATATTGAGTGGTATTTAATCACCTATAGTGCGGAAAAATTCATACTGAAAAGTATAAAAAAAACTTTTAATTTTGTCTGCAATAAAGAAGTTTCCATGCGCCACTAATCACCTTCTCCTTTGTTTGAATGATTTTTCTTGAGTATTCACAAATTCCCTATTCCGGTTGAGTCCACAACCAGTTCTTTTTCTGTAAGTTTATTTTTTTAGATATATATTTTGCATATATATATATATATTTGGCATCACAATTTTTTCTGGAATTATTTGAACTTTCATTTTACACTAAAAACTTTTTGTTTATAATTTTTAGCACATTATAATTTTTCATGTGTTATTTTTTATGGTTATTAGTACTTTTGAATGTATAGCGCTGCACTTTTTTTATACTTTTAATTTTGTCTGCAATAAAGAAGTTTCAGTGCGCCACTGATCACCTTCTCCTTTGTTTGAATGATTTGAGTATTCACAAATTCTCTATTCCAGCTGAGTCCACAACTAGGTTTTTCTCATTGGTTTGGTGTCTAGGGACTCCCGGAATACGTGTTTTCGTTTGATCGTATATAATATCTTCAGGTACCTTGATTTTTCCTTTTTGGAAGTTTTACATTTTTATATACATATTTTGCTTTTCTTTACTTTTATTCAGTATGATCTTTTTGTTTACTGTTGGGCCATGGAAGAATTTCCCTGGCCCTGGTTTCTCTATGGTTGAGGAGCACGGTCCTATACTTCATCAAGGGGCCTTTATAGGACATGCTGTTCCTTGAATACCGACCCAAGTCTGTGCTGTCCCCGAGGACAAATAATAGAAGAAAATATCAGTCTGATCCACTCTGTGTTCTAAATCTCCTGGAAAATTGGCTTTATTCCTTTAAATTCCACAAAGGGTCTGGAATCCCTCTCTGTTCCAGGCCTGAAAAGCTGAGGTCATATTGTAGGAAATAATTTGTATCCATTGAATACTATTTATGGAGAGATTGATAGTAAGAATGTCACAATGTAGCTTTTTCAGGGTGATGAGAAGAAATGTTTGTAGTCAGTAGGAGACCCGAGTCAAAGTGCTTACTAAACTGTTACGTCATATTTTCCTTTCCATCAGTCATTAAATCATTTTAGTGTTTTGGTTTTTTTTTGTTGTTGTTTTTTCCAGTTAGTGTTCGGGGAATTTCTTTCACTTTCTTTTCTGTCTGACACGTCAGTGATATTTTCCCTCCAAACCACTTTTCTGTGTGAGAAACCTCCCAGAAGAAGATATACTATAATATAATGATGGCTTATAGTAGTTCCTTTAGGCTGCATTCACACCTAAGCGTTGAGGGGTTTTTTAGTGTTTGTGTTTTTGTACAGTGTTTTTAAACCGTTTTTGAGCTTTGGCATTTTTTTATTGTCCAATAGAGAAAATTATTGTCTGATTCATCATTGGTTGCTATATTTTTCCATTTTTTCTTCCATTTGTATTTATTGTACTTTTTTTTTTTTTTGGTAACAGGTTAGGGGCTAAAAGTTAGGGGTTAATTTATTATTTTTGTTATTTATTTTGTTAGGTTAGGGGTTGCTCTTCCATTCACATTTATTTGTAAAGTTTAGGGGTTAATTTATTATTTTTGTTTATTTTGTTAGGTTAGGGGTTGCTCTTCCATTCACATTTATTTGTAAAGGTTAGGGGTTAATTTATTATTTTTGTTATTTATTTTGTTAGGTTAGGGCAGTGCTTCTCAAATAGTGGGGTGCACCCCCCAGGGGGGGCGCGAGGCTCCGTCAAGGGGGGCGCGTTTGACCTCGGGGAACATACCGTATTTTCCGGCGTATAAGACGACTTTTTGACCCTTGAAAATCTTCTCAAAAGTCGGGGGTCGTCTTATACGCCGTTATACGTTAGGGTGGAACTTTTTAGGGGGGCGGTGCGGTGCCGCCGCCCCCCCCCCCCTTCTGACAGAAGGGACACTAAGTACAGGGGTGGGCAGAGGGCTGCTGTCTCTTACCTGGCTCCCACGATGATCCATCCAGGAAGCGCTGCTCCTTCCGTCACTCCGGCCACTCCCTCACTCCTGCCGCTCGGCTCCGCCTCCTCACCGGTGATTGGCCGCCAGAACTGTAGCTCAGGAAAGGTACACAGGCGGCCAATCACGGGCGAGGAGGCGGATACTATTTACAGTCGCGCGGGGGGCGCGAAATGTTTTCTTCTTCCTAGGGGGGGGGGGGGGGGGGGCATGACAGAAAATAATTGAGAAGCACTGGGTTAGGGGTTGCTTTTCTATCCACATTTATTTGTAAAGTTTAGGGGTTAATTTATTTACTTATCATTATTTATTTATTTTGTTAGCTTAGGGGTTGCTATGTTTTTCAGCTTTGTCATCCACATTTATTTATTTCTTTTTTTTTTTTTTTTTTTGGTTATGGGTTGATTTTATTATTATTATTTACGTATGTATTTATTTAGTTAGGTTAGGTTAGGGGTACATATTCGAGTAAGGGGTTCCTATTTTTATTTACTAATTGGCTAATCAGTGATCACATGATTGAGACATCACACAGAGGTCCCATACAGCAATCTGTGTTCGGAGTACACAGCGGGCACCAGATCGTGGTGCCGCTCACTCCCAGGGAGCGCGCACAGGCAGGGAAGCGTGAGGACGTTTATAAACGGCCATTTACTCCTGCAATGCTCCCATCTGGCTGTTTATGTACATGGACCACACGGGAAGTGGTTAAAAAGCAATGACCACATGAGCTTTGCAAGGGTCTTTGACTCCTAAATTAGGTAGGCTTAAAACAAAAAATTGTGTTCTTAGGGGCAGGATGTAAGGATCTGATTTTAAAGCAGGGCTACACTGTATCTGGGCTCCACAAACCAAAAGTACTATTTAGTTAATTTTTAATATGCAAAACAAACTCCCCCATCCACCCGTGGCTCTATACTTTATGTTGATGAGAAATCACTTAGAAAAATACCCCCCTAGCCATGGCCATCTTGAGTAAGGGCAGGTAATTCATGTAGATGATTTCCTGGAATCCATTTGCCCTTAGCTCAGGCATGCAAACAGAAGGGCGTGCTTAGCTGAGAAAACCCCTCCCCTCCAGAAGACTCTTGGGATGTATGACATCATTTGCCTAGGCCAGAAACCAGGAAGTAACTGAAGAACTGTAAAAAAAAATGTACTGTAAATATGATATACTTTCCTATCCATTTACTAATGCTAGCAGCCTCAGGATTACATCAATGTTGATTGAGAGAGTGAAGTGCCACTTTTAAAGCTATTTTAGATTTTAGTTTTCATAATGGTAAAGTAGGTCTAAACTCAATCAATAAAATCTCATATAACACATTCATTTTAAAAATAGTCAAAACTGTAAATCTGTGTCTCCCATTTAAAAAAAAATAAAATCCTTGTGATCCTGCCATGAAGGTCTTTGTTCATGTACTTCCTGTTGAGTGAGTGATGATGCTTTGTCCTGTCTCCCAACTGCTCCCTGGTGGTGTTACCTTGTCACTTGAGCTTTCCATAGACACTACAGATGGCTCTTTCAGCACACGTTATACAGACATGGTGCACTGTTGTCACCTTCAGGAAACCTGGCCAGAGAAACTCCATGTAGTCAATGTGGGAATAGCATTTTGACAGTGAAAGGCTGTAGGGGATTCGCAGCAAGTCCTTATAATAGACAAAAAAAAAGTAAGTATTTTAAAATGAGTGTTTTATTAAAAAAAGGAGATTGACACATCGCTTTGACATAAAACATGCTGTTCAGTTAGGTTTTAGTTCAAAGAGTAAGT
>NW_028319067.1:0-75000 GCF_062004578.1 Staurois parvus
CAAACACCCCCTTTCCTCTCTCTGCTCACAATCTCATCACCTTCACAGTCTCCTCGTCTTCAAACACCTTCCCCTCCAAGCAGCCAACAATTACCCGCAGAAACCTTCACAACTTGAACCCGGCTCCTTTCCACTCTGCAACTGACCAACTCTATGACAGAATCTCTCCCCTGTCCTGCCCTGACCTGGCCACTGCTGTCTACAACAGTTCGCTTTCATCCACATTAGACTCTCTTGTTCCTCTAACAACACGAGGTATCCGGCCCCGACCATTACATCCTTGGCAGACTGACCACACCAGAAATCTTATCGCTGGAGCGAATGTGGCGTAAAACCAAATCTCAGCAAGCATTCACCCGATATAAATCGGCTTTCTTAACAGACAATTCCTCCCTCCATGCTGACAAACAAGCCTACTTTGTCACACTTATTAATACCTTGTCATCCATTCCTTGTCGTCTCATCTCTACTTTTAACTCTCTACTTTCTCCACCTCCACCCAGTAACTTACTCACTGCTTATGAGATTGCAAATCATTTCAAAAACAAGACTGATGCAATTCTCCGATACACAGACATCCATCCTACTTAGCATACCTTATACCAGCCTTTCTCAACCAGGGTGCCCAGGCACCCTGGGGCGCCTTCAGGCTTCTTCAAGAGTGCCTTAGCAAAATGCCCAAAAATTGTATACAAGCCAGCAGGTGGATCCATCCTGCCTTTTAGTGCACAAAGCCACAAGATTTCATTGTGCACTTTTATAACCTTCTGACTGCCAGCATCCTAACAACCAATGACATCATCAGTTGATAAGGAGGACGTCGGGTACATGTACATCATCCTTGTTTGGCCCTCCCCCGCCCCTCTCCATCTGCACTGGGGTCACATTAGCAGAGCAAGGGAGAGAAAATGAGAGCGACACATGGGAATACTAGTCAGTACCAGTGTGCAAAGGTGTATTTGCTTTGGAAGAATACATCACCTCTAACATCGGGTGTACTGGATGTGTGAGGAACAGGGGCAGACTGACCATTTGGCAACTCGGGCACTGTCCCAGGGCCCAGGGTCAGTAGGGGCCCCATGAGATGCCCCTGGTACCTTTTTCATAAGCTTTTTTGAGTTTGGGTAAGGAAACAGGGGCCCCATGATCCCCTATTGCCCGGGGGCCCCATGAGTTGTCAGTTTACCCCTGGTGAGGAATAGGTTTTTACATTTTAGATTGGGGTGTCTTGAGATTTGTGCAGAATTTTAAAGGGTGCCTTGACTGAAAAAAGGTTGAGAAACACTGCCTTATACTAAACCTCCCTCAACACTTTCCTCTTTTGACCTTGCTACTACTGAAGAGGTCATTAAAGTTTTCTCAGAAGCCCGTCTCACCACCTGCCCCCTGGATCCGGTTCCCTCTCAACTACTACGGTCACCCTCTTCTTCTGTCCTATGCTCCCTCACTCACATCTTCAATCTCTCCCTCTCTAGTGGTGCCTTCCCCACCCCTGTAAAGCATGTGAAAATCACTCCCATACTTAAAAAGCTCTCCCTGGACCCCACCAATTTGAATAACTTAAGACTCATCTCCCTGCTGCCATTTACCTCTAAACTCTTAGAATGCTTAGTCTACAATGGCCTGAGCTCCCACCTCACTGACAACAACCTTTTTTGACCTTTTACAGTCTGGCTTTCACTCACTCCACTCCACTGAAACTGCCCTACTAAACTTCACCAATGATCTACTAACAGCTAAAACCAATGGCCACTACTCCGTACTCATCCTAACCAATGGACACTACTCTGTACTCATCCCAACCAATGGCCACTACTCCGTACTCATCCCAACCAATGGCCACTACTCCGTACTCATCCCAACCAATGGCCACTACTCCGTACTCATCCCAACCAATGACCACTACTCCGTACTCATCCCAACCAATGGCCACTACTCCGTACTCATCCCAACCAATGGCCACTACTCCGTACTCATCCCAACCAATGACCACTACTCCGTACTCATCCCAACCAATAGCCACTACTCCGTACTCATCCAAACCAATGGCCACTACTCCGTACTCATCCCAACCAATGGCCACTACTCCGTACTCATCCCAACCAATGGTCACTACTCCGTACTCATCCCAACCAATGGTCACTACTCCATACTCATCCCAATGGCCACTACTCCATACTCATCCCAACCAATGGCCAGTACTCCGTACTCATCCCAACCAATGGTCACTACTCCATTCTCATCCCAACCAATGGTCACTAATCCGTACTCATCCCAACCAATGGTCACTACTCCGTACTCATCCCAATGGCCACTACTCCATACTCATCCCAACCAATGGCCACTACTCCATACTCATCCCAACCAATGGTCACTAATCCGTACTCATCCCAACCAATGGTCACTACTCCATACTCATCCCAATGGCCACTACTCCATACTCATCCCAACCAATGGCCACTACTCCGTACTCATCCCAACCAATGGCCACTACTCCGTACTCATCCCAACCAATGGTCACTACTCCATACTCATCCCAATGGCCACTACTCCATACTCATCCCAACCAATGGCCACTACTCCGTACTCATCCCAACCAATGGCCACTACTCCGTACTCATCCAAACCAATGGCCACTACTCCGTACTCATCCAAACCAACGGCCACTACTCCGTCCTCATCCCAACCAATGGCCACTACTCCGTACTCATTCAAACCAATGGCCACTACTCCGTACTCATCCCAACCAATGGCCACTACTCCGTCCTCATCCCAACCAATGGCCAATACTCCGTACTCATTCAAACCAATGACCACTACTCCGTACTCATCCCAACCAATGGTCACTACTCCATACTCATCCCAACCAATGGTCACTAATCCGTACCCTTACTACTCATCCTCTCTGTAGCTTTTGATACTGTTGATCATCCCCTCCTCCTCAAGAAACTCCACCCTCTTGGCCTCCTTCAGCGTTACCTATAACTCTGTCTCCTCCTTTCCACTTCCTCTTTCTGTAGGGGGTCCCTCAAGGTTCGGTCCTTGGACCCCTTCTCTTCTCCATCTACACCTCCTCCCTTGGTCAGCTGATAAACTCCCATGGCTTTAAGTACCATCTCTATGCTGATGACATACAAATCTATCTCTCTACCCCTCACTTCACCCCTTCAGTCTCCTCTCGCATTACTAACCTACTAAGTGACATATCGGCATGGATGTCACTCCACTTCCTCAAACTCAATCTTTCCAAAACTGAGCTCTTGTATTCCCCCCAGCCTGTGCCCCCTCCCCCAACTTCTCCATCAAGATCAATAATACAATCATCAATCCCTCCCCTCATGCCAGGGTGCTAGGTGTAATCCTAGACTCCCATCTGTCCTTTCAGCCTCAAATCCAATCATGTAGACTTCACCTCCACAACATCTCCAACCTCCACAACACCTCCAACCTCCGCAACATCTCCAAGACATGCCCGTTCCTAACCTCTGAAACCACTAAGCAACTTAATCACTCCCTTGTTATATCTCACCTTGACTCTTGACTATTGTAACTCCCTCCTCATTGGCCGACCTCATTGCAGGCTATCCCCTCTTCAGTCTATCATGAATGCTGCTGCCAGACTCATTCACCTTACCAACTGTTCCATATCTGCCACCCCTCTCTGCCAATCCCTCCACTGGCCTCCACTCAGTGTCCTCCATCCCTCTCTGCCAATCCCTCCACTGGCCTCCGCTCAGTGTCCTCCACCCCTCCCTGCCAATCCCTTCACTAACCTCCACTCGGTGTCCTCCATTCCTCTGTGCCAATCCCTCCACTCGGTGTCCTCCATTCCTCTCTGCCAATCCCTCCACTGGATTCCCATTTCCCAATGAATAAAATTCAAAACAGAAAGCCATTTATGACTCCTCCCCAAATTACATCACCAATCTTGTCATCAAATATCACCCAAACCATCCTCTCCGCTCCTTCTACACCCTCCTGCTCTCTAGCTCCCTTGTCTCCGCATCCCATGCTCATCTCCAGGACTTTTCCGGAGCCTCCCACATCCTCTGGAACTCTCTACCCCAATAAAACAGACTCGCCTACTCTGCCCACTTTTAGGCGATCTCTGAAAAGCCTCTCTCTTCAGGGAAGCCTATCCTGCCTTCAGCTAATAACAGAATCTTCTATTCCTCCGATCAGTCCATCCCCCACAGTTATTACCTTTTGTACCACCAGCCCCTCCCTCCTAGATTGTAAGCTCCCAGGATCAGGGCCCCCCTATCGCTCTTGTATTGAACTGTATTGTTACTGTATTGTCTCCCGTTATATTGTAAAGTGCTGAGCAAACTGTTGGCGCCATAAATCCTGTATAATAATAATAATATAACTTCTACACAACCCAATATACAGCGCCTTGAAAAATCTTCCTCCCCCTTGAAATGTCCCCCATGTTGTCATGTTACAATGTATTCCCCCTCCCCCATGTTGTCTTGTTACAATGTATTCCCCTCCCCCATGAAATGTCCCCCATGTTGTCATGTTACAATGTATCCCCCCCATGTTGTCATCTTACAATTTATCCCCCCCCGTGTTGTCATGTGACAATGTATCCCCCCCCATGTTGTCATGTTACAATGTATTTATTGGGATTGGATGTGACGGACCGACACAAAGTGGCACATAATTGTGAAGTGGAAGGAAAATGAGAAATGGTTTCCAACATTTGTGACCAATAAATCTGTGAAAAGTGTGGCAGCATTTGTATTCGGCCCCCCCAGAGTCAATACTTTGTAGGACTCCCTTTGGCTGCAATTCCAGCTGCAGGTCTTTTTGGGGATGTCTCTTTGCACATCTAGAGAGGGACATTTCTGCCCGTTCTTCTTTGCAGAATTCCTCAAGCTGTCAGATTGGATGGAGAGCGTCTGGGAACAGCAATTTTCAGGTCTGGCCACAGATTCTCCATTGGATTTGGGTCTGGACTGTGACTGGGCCATTCTAACACATGAAGATGCTTTGATCTGAACCATTCCATTGTAGCTCTGGCTGGATGTTTCGGGTCGTTGTCCTGCTGGAAGGGGAACCTCCGCCCCGGTCTCACGTCTTCTGCAGACTCTAACAGGTTTTCTTCTAAGATTGACCTGTATTTGGCTCCATCCATCTTCCCATCAACTCTGACCAGCTTCCCTGTCCCTGCTGAAGAAAAGCATCCCCACCACATGATGCTGCCACCACCATGTTTCACGGTGGGGATGGTGTGTCCAGTGTGATGTGCAGTGTTAGTTTTCCCGCCACACATAGCGTTTTGCTTTCAGGACAAAAAGTTCAGTTTTGGTCTCCTCTGACCAGAGCCCCTTCTTCCACATGTTTGCTGTGTCCCCCACATGGCTTCTCACAAACCACAAACGGGACTTCTTATCGCTTTCCTCCAACAATGGCTTTCTTCTTGTCACTCTTCCATAAAGGCCAGATTTGTGGAGTGCACGACTACTAGTTGTCCTGAGGAGAGATCCTCCCCCCTGAGCTGTGATCTCTGCAGCTCCTCCAGAGTTCCCATGGGTCTCTTGGCTGCTTCTCTGATAAATGCTCTCCTTGCCCAGCCTGTCAGTTTAGATGGATGGCCATGTCTTGGTAGGTTGGCAGTTGTGCCGTACTCTTTTCATTTTCGGATGGGCACTCTGATGAAGACAATTGATATACGGGGGCACTCTGATGGGGCAATTGATATAAGGGGGAACTCTGATGGGGCAATTGATGTAAGGGGGCACTCTGATGATGACAATTGATATAAGGGGGCACTCTGATGGGGCAATTGATGTGAGGGGGAACTCTGATGATGACAATTGTTATAAGGGGGCACTCTGATGGGGAAATTGATATAAGGGGGCACTCTGATGGGGCAATTGATGTAAGGGGGCACTCTGATGATGACAATTGATATAAGGGGCACTCTGATGTGGCAATTGATGTAAGGGGGCACTCTGATGAGGCAATTGATGTAAGGGGGCACTCTGATGAGACAGTTGATGTAAGGGGGCACTCTGATGATGACAATTGATATAAGGGGGCACTCTGATGGGGCAAGTGATGTAAGGGGGCACTCTGATGGGGAAATTGTTGTAAGGGGGCACTCTGATGAGACAGTTGATGTAAGGGGGCACTCTGATGATGACAATTGATATAAGGGGGCACTCTGATGGGGCAAGTGATGTAAGGGGGCACTCTGATGGGGAAATTGTTGTAAGGGGGCACTCTGATGAGACAATTGTTGTAAGGGGGCACTCTGATGAGACAATTAATGTAAGGGGGCACTCAGATGTGGAAACGATGTAAAAAGGGACTCTGATGTGAACCCCTGAAGTAAGGGGGGACTCTGATAGGGGAAATTGATATAAGGGGGCACAGGTTCTGCTTAATCATCCTAACACACACTAGTGTTCCCTGTTCATCCCAGCACCGCCTCTGCACTACTTGCACTAGATGAATTTTTTAGCATTTTTTGAGACAGATAAAGCTTTATTTTGGTGGTATTTATTCACCGCTGGGATTTTTATTTTTTTTGCTATATAAATGAAAAAGTCCAAAAATTTTGAAAAAAAGTGTTTTTCTTATAAAATTTTGCTAATAAATACCATTTCATCATAAATCTTGGCAAAATGTATTCCGTTATCTTTTTAGTAAAAAAAAAAAAAAAAACCAAATTAGTTTATAACCAAAAATTATAATATTTAAACATTTTTATTTTATTTTTTGATATTATTATTTATGGGTTTTTTTTACATACTGTCACCCTAGCAGTACATTGTCACTATGGTGACACTGTACTACTTTTTGGGGGTGATACATATTTTTTTTTTTTTACACTGATTGCTTTTACACCCATAAAGGCTGTAAAAGCAATCATTTCTCCTTCTCTCTGGCTGCATTCTTACAGCCATTGAGAACTACTGTGAGAGCTGTGATTGGTCACAGCTTGTCACATTGTACAAGGCTGTTGTGAATAGCCCTGTACCATGTGACCTCTGTGATCATTCACAGATTTCACATGTAGTAAGCAATGTCAGAAGTGACATCTTGCTTACTACTCTGCATGTGATCACTGATTGGCCAATCAGTGATCACATGATCGGGACCTCGCAGAGAGGTCCTGTCTGATGATCGGTGTTCCACTGTGTCCGGAGAACACAGCGGGCACCGGATCGCAGTGCTGCGCACAAGCAGGGAGTGGGGAGGCCGTTTATAAACAGCCACCTGACCCTGCACTGCCACCATCCAGCCGTTTATATACAACGGCCTGACGGGAGGTGGTTAAAGAGTTAAGCTGCCTGTGGATGGTGCCAAATCAGCAGGTGACCATTAGTATCTGGACAGAGTGGGATTGATTTACTAAAGCCGTAGAGTGCAAAATCTGGTGCAGCTCTGCATAGAAAAAAATCAGCTTCCAGTTTTTGTTTTATTTTTTGGCACAGATTAATTAAACAAGCCAAAGTTAGAAGCTGAGTGGCTCCAATGCACACCTGCATCAGATTTTGCGTTCTCCAGTTTTAGTAAATCTCCCCCATTGTCTTATTACACTTCAAAAGATGGAAAAAACCACCCTCTGCACCGCAATTAGCTGATGTGAAACGGCATTGGATTCAACTTCTGTTTCCTATTTAAGAGTTAAGCTGCCTGTGGATGTTGCCAAGTTAGCAGGTGACTATATTCTCCGGACAGACTGGGTCTATGGAGGTAGAATATGTCAATGCATAAAAGCAGCATTTATTTGAAACAGAATACAGTATTTTATGAAAAGTAAACAAAATGGCAGTTGTGTGTAATCCACCGTTTTATCCAATCAGATTTACAGTAGATATACCTGACGTTTTTATTACATAAAATATATTTAGTGAATGTTTTCATGTGTACAGTACTGGATTCTATGGTGTTTGTTTCATATCTCTTTCCGGGGTTGAGCTTTATGTGATAAATGTTTGACTTGAGTATGACTTTCTGCATCTTATTGTAACACCCTCCTAGTCAGCTAGGGGGAGCTCTAGCTTCATTTGTTAGATAGAGGCTGAGGAGCAGCCTGGGTGCAATAGTCAGAAGGTCAAATTCTGGTTGGAGCTGAGAGGCTCTGCAGACCGGCCCTCTGGAATTTCCCCCTGCTCTAGAACTTTGAAGAAAGGTCTAGAAACAGTGGGTGGATCTGAGGAGTGGCTGATCAGCACTTTTGAGGGATCCTGGCCAATCCCCAAGAGGAGGCTTGGCAAGGGGCCGGGACAACCCTTAAAAGTGGCAGAGCCTTCTCAGCAGCAGGAGAGTGAAAGGAGAGTTCGGGTGGAAGAGGATGTGGAAGACTGGAGAGCAGGAGCCTGGGAGGGAGCCCAGATGGGAAGGGGCTCACCTCCAGGCAGGGACCTTGGAAGGAGGAAAACTTTTCACAGGACCACTTGTACAGCAGGGAAGGAGCGGCCCAGCTAGAAGGCCTGTTAGCAGCATAGGAGAAGGACTAAGAGACTTTAACGAAAGGTCTAGAAGCAGTGGGTGGAATTGAGGAGTGGCTGATCTGCACGTTTGAGGGATCCTGGACAATCCCCAACAGGAGGCTTGGCAAGGGGCCGGGACAACCCTTAAAAGTGACAGAGCCTGCTCAGCAGCAGGAGAGTGGGAGGAGGAGAGTTTGGGTGGAAGAATGGAGAGCAGGAGCCTGGGAGGAGATCCAGATGGGAAGAGGTTCGCCTCCAAGCAGGGACCTTGGAAGGAGGAAAACTTTTCACAGGACCACTTATACAGCAGGGAAGGAGCGGCCCAGCTAGAAGGCCTGCTAGCAGCATAGGAGAAGGACTAAAAGACTTTGAAGAAAGGTCTAGAAGCAGTTGGTGGATCTGAGGAGTGGCTGATTTGCACTTTTGAGGGATCCTGGACAATCCCAAACAGGAGGCTTGGCAAGGGGCCGGTACAACCCTTAAAAGTGACAGAGCCTGCTCAGCAGCAGGAGAGTGGGAGGAGGAGAGTTCGGGTGGAAGAGGATGTGGAAGACTGGAGAGCAGGAGCCCGGGAGGGAGCCCAGATGGGAAGGGGCTCACCTCCAGCCAGGGACCTTGGAAGGAGGAAAACCTTTCACAGGACCACTTGTACAGCAGGGAAGGAGCGGCCCAGCTAGAAGGCCTGCTAGCAGCATAAGAGAAGGACTAAGACTTTGAAGAAAGGTGTAGAAGCAGTGGGTGGTTCTGAGGAGTGGCTGATCTGCACTTTTGAGGGATACTGGACAATCCCCAACAGGAGGCTTGGCAAGGGGCCGGGACAACCCTTAAAAGTGACAGAGTCTGCTCAGCAGCAGGAGAGTGGGAGGAGGAGAGTTCGGGTGGAAGAAGATGTGGAAGACTGGAGAGCAGGAGCCTGGGAGGGAGCCCAGATGGGAATAGGCTTACCTCCAGGCAGGGACCTTCGAAGGAGGAAAATTTTGACCTTCACAGGACCACTTGTACAGCACAGAAGGAGCAGCCCAGCTAGAAAGCCTGCTAGCAGCATAGGAGAAGGACTAAGAGACTTTGAAGAAAGGTCTAGAAGCAGTGGGTGGATCTGAGGAGTGGCTGATCTGGACTTTTGAGGGATCCTGGCCAATCCCCAACAGGAGGCTTGGCAAGGGGCCGGGATAACCCTTAAAAGTGAAAGAGCCTGCTCAGCAGCAGGAGAGTGGAAGCAGGAGAGTTTGGGTGGAAGAATGGAGAGCAGGAGCCTGGGAGGGGATCCAGATGGGAAGGGGTTCGCCTCCAGGCAGGGACCTTGGAAGGAGGAAAACTTTTCACAGGACCACTTGTACAGCAGGGAAGGAGCCGCCCAGCTAGAAGTCCTGCTAGCAGCATAGGAGAAGGACTAAGAGAGTAGACCTGTACCCCTTGGGCCAGAAAGGGGAAGAGAGCATTTGGGTGGGAAACCTAACTCGCTCCATACCTGGGACTGTTAACCCCTTCAGTAACAGCCACTGGATCCCCTGCCCAGGGATTCCTCCAGCCAGCCGGATAGAGGAGTGTGACGGGAGTGACTTTTGGGGGTGGGGGGACCCCTCTCTCAGCTCCCCCATATTCCCATTATGTGTAAGTCACCCTGTGCCTGTTAGGGGCACAGGGTGAAATGTTCTAATATCGGTGTGGGGATTGTTCATTGTTCTCTGCCACGCGGCTGCATCCCATTGTTCTAGCAAACTATTATGGGATGTAATGTTTGTGTATTGGGGTGGGGGGTTGTTCATTGTTTAATGCCACATGGTTGACCCATTGTTCTATTATGTGTCTTGCTTGGGAGCAAAGGATTATGGGATGTATGGGTTGGTGTATTGTCTACTGCCATGTGGTGTATCCCATTGTTCTATTGTGTGTCTTACTTGGGAGCAAAGAATTATTGGATATATGTGTTTGTACTGGCTTGGTGGGGGGTGTTTCCGGCAGCCCTTCCCCCTGATGGGACGGCCTGCTGATGTGTTTCCTGTTACTGGTTGTATTGCCCCGCCCCGTGTATATATCTTGTGTTTGTGTTAAAATAAAGCAGTTCACTTCCTGTCTGAAGAAGCCTGGTGCTGTCTCGTCCTGTATGGTCAGTGGTGGGGTCTGTGGATCTGTGTTCGGACAGGGACGCGGGAGTCTAACGGGAATACCCTAGAGCAGTCGGGGTCCAGTTCCATTACAAGGAGCATTTGGGGTCTGGAGTGGTACACAGGGAGAGGCTGGCCAGCTCCCCAAGAAGGAGACTCGTAAATAGTGGATGGGTCCAAATCAGCAGGTGACCATAGTGTCTGGACTGACTGGGTACGTCATGCATAAAAGCCAACACAGTATTTAGCGAAAAGGGAAAAAAAAAATGGCAGTTGGCGCGTGATTTTTATCCAGTCGGGATTTAGTCATTATTATGTAAAATACGTTTAGTAAATTGTTTTAATGAGTAAAATACTGGATGACGATTTATTATCTACTGCGTGGCAAATGTCTCTGTTTGACTTGAGTATCACCTTTTTAATGAGCGTATCCTGGCTCTGTGCCGGTTATTAATGAATAATCCCTCTAATTTGCGCTCGGCGGTGATCTCTGCTTCTTTCCCAGTCGGGTTCGCAGCCGCGAGGCGCTTTCAACTCCTTCCGAAGCAGATGGATGTACGCCGTCCCTCGTGCTGACAGTTAATCTCTCCTATTTATGCAGCTTTTTCACTTTCATTTGTCGGAATTTGTTTTTTTTTTTAAAAGCTCCGGGAAGTGCAACATGTAATTACTAAAAAGAAACAAAACATTAACTCTTCCATGGTGTCAGCAGATCAGCTTCTATGTGAAATCTATCCACTAAGTACCGGCAGACGTGAAGAAATGACGGTAAGTGTCGCTCGGGTGTTGATGTGTAAACAGAATGATAATTAGAACTTCCTCCGGCGCAGAATCAGAGATTACGGAGTGTTTTCTACAGCGACATGTCAGGGACGTGATTGGGTGTCACCCTATTGCCGCACTCCGCCGGTACTGCGATTTGGTGTCACTGATGAGGACCTGGAACAGGTCAGATAAGGGTGGGTTTTGTCATTAACACCCCGTTCACATCAGAGTCCCCATCACAGTCCCTCCTTACATCAGAATCCCCCCCTTACATCTGGGAGCCCATCAAGGTCCCCAACAGAGCCCCTCCTTAGATCAGGGTCCCCATCACAATCCCTCCTTACATCGAAATCCCCCTTACATCACAATCCCCCCCCTTACATCTGTGACCCCATCAGAGCCCTCTCTTAGATCAAGGTCCCCATCAAAGTCCCCCCTTACATCAGAGTTCCCCCCCCCCCCTTTAATCAAGGTCTCCACCAGAGCTGCCCCTTACATCACAGTCCCCCCTTACACTAGTCCCCTTTAAATCCCCCCTTTCATCATAGACCCAATTGGAGCCCTCCCTTAGATCAGGGTCCTCATCAGAGCTCCCCCTTACATCAGAATGCCCATCACAGTCCTTCCCCACATCAGAGTCCCCCCCCCCTTCTCTAATCAAGGTCTCCACCAGAGCTGTCCCTTACATCATTGTCCCCCCTTACACTAGTCCAGTGTTTCTCAACTCCAGTCCTCATGGACCCCCAACAGGTCATGTTTTCAGGATTTCCCTCAGATGAAACAGCTGTGGTAATTACTAAGGCAGTGAAACTGATCAAATCACCTGTGCAAAATAATGGAAATCCTGAAAACATGACCTGTTGGGGGTCCATGAGGACTGGAATTGAGAAACACTGCACTAGTCCCCTTTAAAGTCCCCCTTTTTATCATAGACCCCATTGAAGCCGTCCCTTAGATCAGGATCCTCATCAGAGCTCCCCCTTACATCAGAATGCCCATCACAGTCCTTCCTTACATCGCAGTCCCCCCCCCCTTCTCTAATCAAGGTCTCCACCAGAGCTGTCCCTTACATCATCGTCCCCCCTTACACCAGTTCCCTTTAAAGTCCCCCTTTCATCATAGACCACATTGGAGCCCTCCCTAAGATCAGGGTCCCCGTCAAAGTCCCCCCTTACATCAGAGTTCCCCCCTTTAATCAAGGTCTCCACCGGAGCTGTCCCTTACATCATAGTCCCCCCTTACACTAGTCACCATTAAAGTCCCCCTTTCATCATAGACCCCATTGGAGCCCTCCCTTAGATCATGGTCCCCACCAGAGCTCCCCTTACATCAGAATCCCCATCACAGAGTAGCCCCCTACACCACAGTCCCCCCTTACACCAGTTCCCTTTAAAGTCCCCCTTTCATCATAGACCCCATTGGAGCCCTCCCTTAGATCAGGGTCCCCGTCAAAGTCCGCCTCTTACATCAGAGTTCCACACCGGGCTTTAATCGAGGTCTCCACCAGAGCTGCCCCTTACATCGCAGTCCCCCCTTACACCAGTCCCCTTTAAAGTCCCCCCTTTCATCATAGACCCCATTGGAGCCCTCCCTTAGATCAAGGTCCCCACCTGAGCTCCGCCTTACATCAGAATCCCCATCACAGTCCTTCCTTACATCAGAGCCCCCCCCCCTTCTTTAATCAGGGACTCCACCAGAGTAGCCCCTTACATCACCGTCCTCCCTCACACCAGTCCCCTTTAAAGTCCCCCCTTTCATCATAGACCCCATTGGAGCACTCCCCTAGATCAAGGTCCCCATCAAAGTCCCCCCTTACATCAGAGTCCTCCCCCTTTAATCAAGGTCTCCACCAGAGCTGCCCCTTACATCACAGTCCTTCCTTACACCAGTCCCCTTTAAAGTCCCCCCTTTCATCACAGACCCCATCAGAGGCCTTCCTTAAATCAGGGTCCCAATAAGAGCCCTTCCTTACATCAGAATCCCCATCACAGTCCTTCCTTACATCAGAGTCCCCACCCTTCTTTAATCAAGGTCTCGACCAGAGTAGCCCCTTACATCACAGTCCCCCCTTACACCAGTCCCCTTTAAAGTCCCCCCTTTCATCATAGACCCCATCAGAGGCCTCCCTTAAATCAGAGTCCCCATCAGAGCCCCCCAATAACATCAGAAGCTGAGACCATAGGGATCGAGTAAGGTGGGTAGCAGGGCACGTCGGTGGAGGATGCTGTGGAAACATGGCAGCTGATGATGGATGGTGGTGTAGGGAAACCGGTACTGAGCAGCACTTCTAAAGAGTGGAGACAAACTCTGTGCAGAAGAAGGTGAAACAGGAGGGCGCTTCTAAGTGCAGTGTTCCAGGGCAACTTTAATAAAAAGCGGTTAAAAACACTTCCAATGTAGTAGTACAAACGGGCTCTAATGTAATCCATCAGTAGCAGGGCTCTGTCCTCGGAGCGATGGAGCCGCTGTGCCAGCCAGCAGCTGCAGGGGGAGCTTGAGGAGAGGCGTCAAAGATGGCCGCCGCTCTGTTCGGACCGCTGGAACGCACGCTGCCCCAGGACCGGAAGTGGACCAACACCAGCAGATGACATGGCTCCCCAAATCAACACAGACTGTGGAAACTTCACACTGGACTTCAAGCATCTTGCAGTGTGTGCCTCTCCATTCTTCCTCCATACTCGGGGTCCTTGGGCCTCTCCATTCTTCCTCCATACTCGGGGTCCTTGGGCCTCTCCATTCTTCCTCCATACTCGGGGTCCTTGTGCCTCTCCATTCTTCCTCCATACTCGGGTCCTTGGGCCTCTCCATTCTTCCTCCATACTCGGGGTCCTTGTGCCTCTCCATTCTTCCTCCATACTCGGGGTCCTTGGGCCTCTCCATTCTTCCTCCATACTCGGGGTCCTTGGGCCTCTCCATTCTTCCTCCATACTCGGGGTCCTTGGGCCTCTCCATTCTTCCTCCATACTCGGGGTCCTTGGGCCTCTCCATTCTTCCTCCATACTCGGGGTCCTTGGGCCTCTCCATTCTTCCTCCATACTCGGGGTCCTTGGGCCTCTCCATTCTTCCTCCCTACTCAGGGTCCTTGGGCCTCTCCATTCTTCCTCCATACTCGGGGTCCTTGTGCCTCTCCATTCTTCCTCCATACTCGGGGTCCTTGGGCCTCTCCATTCTTCCTCCATACTCGGGGTCCTTGTGCCTCTCCATTCTTCCTCCATACTCGGGGTCCTTGGGCCTCTCCATTCTTCCTCCACACTCGGGGTCCTTGTGCCTCTCCATTCTTCCTCCACACTCGGGGTCCTCGGGCCTCTCCATTCTTCCTCCATACTCGGGGTCCTCGGGCCTCTCCATTCTTCCTCCATACTCGGGGTCCTTGGGTCTCTCCATTCTTCCTCCATACTCGGGGTCCTTGGGCCTCTCCATTCTTCCTCCATACTCAGGGTCCTCGGGCCTCTCCATTCTTCCTCCATACTCGGGGTCCTTGGGCCTCTCCATTCTTCCTCCATACTCGGGGTCCTTGGTTTCCAAATGAAATGAAAAAGTTGCTCTCATCAGAAAAGAGGACTTTGGACCACTGAGCAGCAGACCAGGTCTGTTTTTCTTTAGCCCAGGTAAGACGCTTCTGATGTTGTTTGTTGTTCAGGAGCGGCTTGACAAGAGGAATACGACATTTGAAGCCCATATCCAGGATCCATCTGTGTGTGGTGGCTCTTGATGCACTGACTCCAGCCTCAGTCCACTCCTTGTGAAAGTCCCCAACACTTTTGAATGGCCTTTTCCTAACAATCCTCTCCAGGCTGCGGTCATCCCTGCTGCTTGTGCACCTTTTTCTTCCACACTTTTCCCTTCCACATAACTTTCTATTAATGTGCTTTGATACAGCACTTTGGGAACATCCAACTTCTTCTGCAATGACCTTTTGAGGCTTTCCCTCCTTATGGAGGGTGTCAGTGATGGTGTCAGGTCAGCAGTCTTTCCCATGATTGTGATTCCCACTGAACCAGACTGAGAGACCATTTAAAGGCTCAGGAACCCTTTGCAGGTGTTATGGCTGAATGAGCTGATTAGAGTGGGACACTTTGAGCCGAGATTATTCCACCTTTTCACAATATTCTCATTTTCTGAGATTGTGGATTTGGGGTTTTCATGAGCTGTAAGCCATAATCATCACAATGATGACAAATCACGGCTTGAACTATCTTGCTTTGCATGGAATGAGTCTCATATATTAGTTTCACCTTTTAAGTTGCTGCAATGAAATAAATGAACTTTTGCACCATATTCTCATTTTTTGAGTTTCACCTGTATATGTATTGAAATATATTGAATACGTCTAAAATTGTAGTATTTCAAATATATGTCAATATATTTGGGAATAATATTTTTAAAAATATATTTGAAATATATTTTTCTTCCGTGTGGGTAAGAAAGAATCCAGGACTTTCCTACAGCAATCCACTGAGCTGGCCACAACCAACTCTTGAGGGAGTCTATTCCACATTCTCACAGCTCTTACTGTGAAGAAACCTTTCCGCGTTTGGAGATTACATTTCTTTTCCTCCAAACGTAAAGAGCGCCCCCTCTAAAAGAGGAGAGTTTAGAGACCCCCGGACTATGGGACATGTAGTGTGCACAGAGCTGTGTACATGACCCCAACTAACATGCACCGATCATTCCAAACAAATGGAAGTGAGAGGGGAAGAGAATGGTACGGGAGCTCATGGAGGCAGAAAAACATCAGCCTGCAGATATCCAGAATCGGAGCTTCAGTGGATTGCTCCTATTTTTGCACAAAGTGACTACAACAGACATTCCTGGGCCGCCATTGGCCTTTCCATCCCCGATTGAGAAACGATAGCAGCACATCGATCGGGACACATAAAGAAGGACGCAGAGACTTCGTCTGGTTTGGCGTATTTCTTCTTTTTAATTACAAAAGTTACATATAAAAAAAAAAATCTTACAGTAAAATACAGAGAATAATAATAATAATGGAATTCTTTTCACTCGATAGAACCCCCCCCCCCTCCCGGCACAGAGATGATGTTCACAGTCCACACCCGGAAGGCGGGCCGGCTACACGCATGCAACGATCGGAGCGAACAACAGAGCGCCATTCATGAGGCCGGCCGGGTCCCTCCAGACCATGAAGGTCACATTTGGCATCTATACAGAGTGGGAAGGTCAGACGCAGACGTCACAATGACCATTTGTAGTCTCAGATCTCCACGTCTTCTCACATCTACAGAGATGGATACAAACCCTCGCGGGAAAATTCGACTTCCCTTTTTTTGGGTTTTTTTGGGGGGTTTTTGGTGTTCAAGGACATTTTATAAAAGGAACCCAAAACTATACCGGCCCAAAGCCAACGATTATAGAGACCCATCAAAGGATTGTCTGCGAGCCGTATCCCATAGATCGGCGTTTCTCAACCTTACTTTGGTCCAGGGGTGGACTGACAACTCATGGGGCCCCCGGGCAATAGGGTATCATGGGGCCCCTGTGCCCTTGCCCACACTCAAAGCACACCCAAAAAAGCCTATAAAAGGTACCAGGGTCATTTCATGGGGCCCCCTACTGACCTCGGGCCCTCCATCAGATCAGAGGTCCCCCCTCCACATCAGAGGCCCCCTCCACATCTGAGCTTCTCCCATCACATCTCAGGCCCCCCTCCACATCAGAGGACCCCCATCTCATCAGAGGTCCCCCTCCACATGAAAGGTCCCCCCCATCTCATCAGAGGTCTCCCTCTCCACATCAGAGGTCCCCCCATCTCATCAGAGATCCCCATCACATCAGAGGTCGCCCCTCCACATCAGAGGTCCCCCCATCTCATCAGAGGTCTCCCCTCAACATCAGAGGTCCCCCAATCTCATCAGAGATCCCCATCACATCAGAGGTCGCCCCTCCACATCAGAGGTCCCCCCATCTCATCAGAGGTCCCCCTCTCCACATCAGAGGACCCCCATCTCATCAGAGGCCCCCTCCACATCAGAGGACCCCCATCTCATCAGAGATCCCCATCACATCAGAGGTTGCCCCTTCACATCAGAGGTCCCCCCATCTCATCAGAGGTCTCCCCTCCACATCAGAGGTCCCCCCATCTCATCAGAGATCCCCATCACATCAGAGGTCACCCCTCCACATCAGAGGTCCCCCCATCTCATCAGAGGTCCCCCTCTCCACATCAGAGGCCCCCTCCACATCAGAGGTCCCCCCATCTCATCAGAGATCCCCCATCACATCAGAGGTCACCCCTCCACATCAGAGGTCCCCCCATCTCATCAGAGATCCCCATCAAATCAGAGATCGCCCCTCCACATCAGAGGTCCCCCCATCTCATCAGAGGTCCCCCTCCCCACATCAGAGGACCCCCATCTCATCAGAGGCCCCCTCCACATCAGAGGTCCCCCCATCTCATCAGAGATCCCCCATCACATCAGAGGTCGCCCCTCCACATCAGAGGTCCCCTCCATCACATCAGAGTTCCCCCCTCCATATCAGAGGCCCCCTCCTTATCAGGGGACCCCCATCACATCAAAGGTCCCCCATCACATGAGGTCCCCCCATCACATCACAGGCCCCCCTCCACATCAGAAGTCCCCTCATCACATCAATGACCCCCTCCTCATCAGTGGTTACCCATCACATCAGTGGCTACCCTCCACATCATAAGTCCCCCTCCAAATCACAGCCCCCCCCCATCATGTTAGAGGTCACTGACAACGTCTACACTAAGAGCAATCTGAATGTGAATGAATTCCAGTGTTGATGAGATGCACACAGCGAAGGCAGGCCAGCTGTAATCCTGCAATGATCCGAGCAAACAACAGAGCAGGATTCATGAGGCCAGATCCCTCTAAACCATGAGGTCCCCCTCCACATGAGATTTCCCCCCCCCCCCCAATCATGTTAGAGGTCACTGATTTTCCCCGACGTCTGCACTAAGATACAAGTAGAAGTGTTGACATCTTCTGCAATATGAATTCCAGTTCTGGTGAGATTCTCTCCAAGGGTTAAAGACTTCTATGGGGATGCAGACCCTGCCACTTTCCTCATTAGAACACTAAGAGTGTACCAGGGGATTGGAAGGAACCAGACACGCCCACTCAGATTCAATCCAGGACAAGGGGAAACAAGCAGATATTTCTTCAGAGAAAGAAAAGGTAGGAATCTGCTACAAAGTTTGTTATAATCCCCGCAATGTACAGAGATCACCCGGGGGGGAGGGGAGGGGGTCTGTCACATCAGAGCCCCCTTTATATTAGAGGTTCCCCCATCACATTGGAAGCCCCCTCACATCAGAGCCCCCCTTTATATTAGAGGTTCACCCATCACATTGGAACCCCCCTCACATCAGAGCCCCCTTTATATTAGAGGTTCCCCCGTCACATTGGAAGCCCCCCTTTATATTAGAGGTCCCCCCATCCCATTGGAAGCCCCCTCACATCAGAGCCCCCTTTATATAAGAGGTTCCCCCATCACGTTGGAAGCCCCCTCACATCAGAGCCCCCCTTTATTTTAGAGGTTCCCCCATCACATTGGAAGCCCCCTAACATCAGAGCCCCCTTTATATTAGAGGTTCCCCCATAACATTGGAACTCCCCTTTATATTAGAGGTTCTACCATCACGTTGGAAGGCCCCTCACATCAGAGCCCCCCTTTATTTTAGAGGTTCCCCCATCACATTGGAAGCCCCATCACATCAGAGCCCCCCTTAAAATTAGAGGTTCCCCCATAACATTGGAACTCCTTCACATCAGAGTCCCCCTTTATATTAGAGGTTCCCCCATCCCATTGGAGCCCCCTCACATCAGAGCCCCCCATTATATTAGAGGTTCCCCATCCCATTGGAACCCCCCTCACATCAGAGCCCCCCTTTATAGTAGAGGTTCCCGCATCACATTGGAACCCCCCTCACATCAGAGCCCCCCTTTATAGTAGAGGTTCCCCATCCTATTGGAACCCCCCTCACATCAGAGCTCCCCTTTGTATTAGAGGTTCCCCCATCACATTGGAAGCCCCCTCACATCAGCGCTCCCCTTTATATTAGAGGTTCCCCCATCACATTGGAAGCCCCTCCACATCAGAACTCCCCTTTATATTAGAGGTTCCCCCATCACATTGGAAGCCCCCTCACATCAGAGCCCCCCTTTATATTAGAGGTTCCCGCATTCCATTGGAAGCCCCCTCACATCAGAGCCCCCATTTGGTTATCCCATCCCATTGGAACCCCCCTCACATCAGAGCCCCCCTTTATAATAGAGGTTCTCCCATCACATTGGAAGCCCCCTCACATCAGAGCCCCCTTTATATTAGAGGTTCCCCCATCCCATTGGAACCCCAATCACATCAGAGGTTCCCCCCATCACATCAAAGCCCCCCCATCATATCAGAGTCTACCCCATCAAATTCAGCATAATATGACAACCTGGAGGTGTTTTCTACACTGCGGGTGTACAGAGCGCGCCCAGAAATATTTCCTGCTCGTGCGCTTGGCTCAATGGTTTTCCCGGAAGTTTGCACTAATATATAAGTAATGTTTTAGGCATCTTCTGCAATAGGAATTTCAGTTTTGATGCTCCATAAGGCTTCTCTACTAAAGTGATGCAGATGATGCTGCTTTCCGCATTAGAACACTGAGGATGCACCAGGTGATTGTAATTAGAGCAGACCCCTCCCCCCATTCAGGGACCAATCGGAAAGGGCATGGTGAAATAAAGCTTTTCAGAGCAGAAAAAGGTAAGAATCTACAATCATTTTGTTACAATCTTTGCAATATTCATCGATCACCCAGACGGTATCGTTTTATTCTCAACAAAAGGGCAGTTACAGATTAAAGTGTTACTGAACCCCCAACAGTACAATCAGTCTGTAGATGCAGCAAAGCATGCTTGTTATACTCATTGTGGAACCTAAGGGGTTAATCCTCTGCAATGCTGTTTGATCCTGTCTTCTCTGATCCTCCCCTTCTTCTACTGTCCCCAATCCATCTTATTATATATAGTATCATATTATATATATATTTTTAAATATATTCTTCAGATTTTTTTTTAACATATAAAAAAGTAATTTTTACATATATTTGTAAATGCGTTCCAAAAATGTAGATTTGTATTATTGAAGACATATGGTATATTTGAAATGTATTTTAAAAAATACTTTTCATATGTTGTAGAATAAAAATACTGTATATGCCATGTATTTGAAATACTACAATTTTGGCCGTATTCAATATATTTCAATAAATAAATGAATATATATATATTTTTTTTTATTTATATATATTTATATTTATTTTAAAATGTATTTTATTGAACACGACCAGAATTGTATTTCAAATATATTTTTCTTCCATATGGGTTAATAAAGTGTGTCCAGTGCCACATTTGGCCATTTTGACCCTAAAGCCTTAGGGTCAAAATGGCAAAAAAAGGTCAAAGGTGGCACTGGACACACTTTTTTAACCCATGTGGAAGAAAAATATATTTGAAATATATTTTTAAAATATTCTTCCCAAATATATTGACATATATTTGAAATGTTACAATTTTGGGCATATTTAATATATTTAAAAAAACTAAAAAAATAAAATAGTAATAATTATTATATATATAGGTCCAAATTTCGAACGAAAAATCGTTTGGAAATCGACCCACGTATGGCCGGCCTAAGGCAGCAATATCACCTTAGCACAGGAATATAGATTACCCCTCCCACTAGACTCGTACACTTTTCCGAACATAGAAGGGAGGGGTTCTGTAGTGCTCAGAGATAACTAGAAACAATGTAACTAAAAAGAGTTCAGCACAGGAAGAAACCAGCTGCCAAAATTTCTGGCAGGACCACCAGGTAAAGACCAAACACGTTTATCGTTTGTTGTTCGGGTTTGCATACTCTTTCATCTGGAGTCTGTTTTGCGTTTGGACAATTTGAAGACAGTGAGGGTTGTGGGATAGGAGTTCATTTTAAAAAGAATATTTGTCCATTGGCAAACATAGTGTGAGGACTTGTTGTACCAGCCTTCATGGATCTCTGAAATAATATTGTATGTCATGGCCAGGGACGGACTGACCATTCGAGCACTCGGGCGCTGCCCGAGGGCCCGGGGTCAGTAGGGGGCCCCATGAGATGCCCCTGGTACCTCTCATTGGCTTTTTCATAGGCTTTTTTGGGTGTTGGCGATGACACAGGGGCCCCATGATCCCCTATTACCCAAGGGCCCCATGAGTTGTCAGTCCGCCCCTGGTCATGGCCGTAGGTAGTACAACTCAAGGGCAATGTTCTTGGAAGCTGGAAACCAAAATTTAAGGAGCCTGGCTCACTCGGTATAGACCTTTGAGAGTTGGGTGCTGAAGTGACCAAGTGGCGCCATTACTCATGGGTCAAAACAAAAATAGGTGTCACCAGCACTGCAACCCAAGCTTTTATGAGTGATGACACCTGAGAAACCCTGATCAAGGCAGTGTTGACCCAAATTTCAAGGAGCCTGTCCCTCACCATGAAGTTTACAGAACTATCAGGGTTGATCAATTAAATGGATTGTGCCATTACTCACAGTTTAAATTCATCTAACGTCCAATACAAGCTTTCATTAGTTATGACAAATGTGATATCTTAGAGCTACCCAAGGATCAAGGCAACGGTGACCCAAATTTCAAGAAGTTTGGCCCACTCCAGACCTATGAAAGTTGACTGCTGAAGTGATCAATTAAATGGATGCTGCCATCAGGCACAATTTATATGAAAATAATGTTCAATACAAGCTTTCATTAGTTATGACAGATGTGATATCTTAGAGCTGGTTGTTTACTAAACCTGGAAAGTGCAAAAGCTGGTGCAGCTCTGCAGAGAAACCAATCAGCTTTTCCTCCTACAAGCTTCAACCAGTGCTTGGCTGGACACTGATAGAAGTCACAAAACTGCTGTAACTGCTGATGAAAAAAGAACTGCATGGAGACGAAAAAATAGAGGAATCGCACCCTATGAGAGGAGATTTATTCCATAGTATATGTCGCATTCCATGGATATCTTGTAACAGGAGTTCTTAACAAGCAGGTTCCAAAGGAGGTGAACCGCAAGCTTTAATAGCCTAATTGCAGGCTACCTATGAGGTGAGCGCATATCTTCACTTGAGGGAGGAGTCACAAGCAGTCACCGATTTAATGCTATTGAAGATTTTTCCAGCACAAAGTCACTTTTTGGGACATTAATTTCATATATTATATATAATTATATATATATATACATATATTATTTTTATATATTTTTTTATATTCTTGTTTATTTATCACTGCCCTATGCACATGGTTTATCTGAGTTGATTCAGAAGATTCAAAAGTATAAGTATTTATGTTTATTAATACACATTAATAATTCTTTTTATATATATTGATTGAAGGGTTGAGAGCGCAACACTATATATATATTTTGATATCTTAGAGCTACCCAAGGACCACGGATCAAGGCAATGGTGACCCAAATTTCAAGAAGCTTGGCCCACTCCAGACCTATGAAAGTTGAGTGCTGAAGTGACCAATTAAATGGATGCTGCTATCACGCACAATTTTTATGAAAATAATGTTCAATACAAGTTTTCATTTCACAGTTTAAAGGAAATGTAGGTGTCACCAAAACTGTAATAATGCTCAGTACAAACTTTTATAGTTGATGACAAATAAGAACCACCTGGGGACCCCTGATCAAGGCAATAGTGACCCAAAATTCAAGGAAATTGGCCCACTCCAGACCTAGGAGAATTGGGTGCTGAAGTGACCAATTAAATGGTTTTATTAGTGATGACAGATGCATGCCACCTGAGAAACCCTGATCAAGGCAATGTTGACCCAAATTTCAAGGAACCTGGCCCACTCCATTAAGTGTCAAAAACTAAGAGAGTGGGGTCTGAAGTGACCAATTAAATGGATGCTGCCATCAGGCACAATTTATATGAAAATAATGTTCAATACAAGCTTTCATTAGTTATGACAGATGTGATATCTTAGAGCTACCCAAGGACCATGGATCAAGGCAATGGTGACCCAAATTTCAAGAAGCTTGACCCACTCCAGACCTATGAAAGTTGAGTGCTGAAGTGACCAATTAAATGGATGCTGCCATCATGCACAATTTTTATGAAAATAATGCTCAATACAAGCTTTCATTTCGCAGTTTAAAGGAAATGTAGGTGTCACCAAAACTGTAATAATGCTCAATAAAAACTTTTATAGATGACAACAAATAAGAGTTACCTGGGGACCCCTGATCAAGGCAATAGTGACCCAAAATTCAAGGAAATTGGCCCACTCCAGACCTAGGAGATTTGGGTGCTGAAGTGACCAAGTGGTGCCATTACTCACGGGTCAAAACAAAAATAGGTGTCACCAGCACTGCAACCCAAGCTTTTATGAGTGATGACACCTGAGAAACCCTGATCAAGGCAACGTTGACCCAAATTCCAAGGAACCTGGCCCACTCCATTAAGTGTCAAGAACTATAAGAGTTGGGTCTAAAGTGACCAATTAAATGGATGTTGCCATCGGGCACAATTTATATGAAAATAATGTTCAATACAAGCTTTCATTAGTTATGACAGATGTGATATCTTAGAGCTACCCAAGGACCACGGATCAAGGCAATGGTGACCCAAATTTCAAGACGCTTGGCCCATTCCAGACCTATGAATGTTGAGTGCTGAAGTGACCGATTAAACGGATGCTGCCATCACGCACAATTTATATGAAAGTAATGTTCAATACAAGCTTTCATTTTGCAGTTTAAAGGAAATGTAGGTGTCACCAAAACTGTAATAATGCTCAATACAAACTTTTATAGTTGATGACAAATAAGAACCACCTGGGGACCCTTGATCAAGGCAATAGTGACCCAAAATTCAAGGAAATTGGCCCACTCCAGACCTAGGAGATTTGGGTGCTGAAGTGACCAAGTGGCGCCATTACTCACGGGTCAAAACAAAAATAGGTGTCACCAGCACTGCAACCCAAGCTTTTATGAGTGATGACACCTGAGAAACCCTGATCAAGGCAACGTTGACCCAAATTTCAAGGAACCTGGCCCACTCCATTACATGTCAAGAACTATAAGAGTTGGGTCTGAAGTGACCAATTAAATGGATGTTGCCATCAGGCACAATTAATATGAAAATAATGTTCAATACAAGCTTTCATTAGTTATGACAGATGTGATATCTTAGAGCTACCCAAGGACCACGGATCAAGGCAATGGTGACCCAAATTTCAAGAAGCTTGGCCCACTCCAGACCTATGAAAGTTGAGTGCTGAAGTGACCAATTAAATGGATGCTGCCATCAGGCACAATTTATATGAAAGTAATGTTCAATACAAGCTTTCATTTCGATGTTCAAAAGGAAATGTAGGTTTCACCAAAACTGTAATAATGCTCAATAAAAACTTTTATAGATGACGACAAATAAGAACCACCTGGGGACCCCTGATCAAGGCAATAGTGACCCAAAATTCAAAGAAATTGGCCCACTCCAGACCTAGGAGAGTTGGGTGCTGAAGTGACCAATTAAATGGTTTGATTAGTGAGGACAGATACGAGCCACCTGAGAAACCCTGATCAAGGCAACGTTGACCCAAATTTCAAGGAACCTGGCCCACTCCATTAAGTGTCAAGAACTAAAAGAGTTGGGTCTGAAGTGACCAATTAAATGGATGCTGCCATCAGGTACAATTTATATGAAAATAATGTTCAATACAAGCTTTCATTAGTTATGACAAATGTGATATCTTAGAACTACCCAAGGATCAAGGCAATGGTGACCCAAATTTCAAGACGCTTTGCCCATTCCAGACCTATGAAAGTTGAGTGCTGAAGTGACCAATTAAACGGATGCTGCCATCACGCACAATTTATATGAAAGTAATGTTCAATACAAGCTTTCATTTTGCAGTTTAAAGGAAATGTATGTGTCACCAAAACTGTAATAATGCTCAATACAAACTTTTATAGTTGACGACAAATAAGAACCACCTGGGGACCCCTGATCAAGGGAATAGTGACCCAAAATTCAAGGAAATTGGCCCACTCCAGACCTAGGAGAGTTGGGTGCTGAAGTGACCAATTAAATGGTTTTATTAGTGATGACAGATGCGAGCCACCTGAGAAACCCTGATCAAGGCAACGTTGACCCAAATTTCAAGGAACCTGGCCCACTCCATTAAGTGTCAAGAACTATAAGAGTTGGGTCTGAAGTGACCAATTAAATGGACTGTGCCATTGCTCATAGTTTAAATTAAAATAATGCTCAGTGCAAACTTTCATTATTCACGACAGATGTGATATCTTAGAGCCACCCGAGGAACCCTGATTAAGATAACAGCTACCAAAAATTTAAGGAGCCCGGCCCACTCCAACTGTAAGACCTTTAGGAGATGGGTGCTAAAGTGACCAAGTATACAGATGGTGCCATTACTCATGGGTCAAAACAAAAGTAGGTGTCACCAGCACTGCAACCCAAGCTTTTATGAGTGATGACACCTGAGAAACCCTGATCAAAGCAGCGTTGACCCAAATTTCAAGGAGCCTGTCCCTCACCATGAAGTGTATAGAACTATAAGGGTTGATCAATTAAATTGATTGTGCCATTACTCAGTTTAAATTCATCTAATGTCCAATACAAGCTTCCATTAGTTGACCCAAATTTCAAGGAACCTGGCCCACTCCATTAAGTGTCAAGAACTATAAGAGTTGGGTCTGAAGTGACCAATTAAATGGATGTTGCCATCGGGCACAATTTATATGAAAATAATATTCAATACAAGCTTTCATTAGTTATGACAGATGTGATATCTTAGAGCTACCCAAGGACCACGGATCAAGGAAATGGTGACCCAAATTTCAAGAATCTTGGCCCACTCCAGACCTATGAAAGTTGAGTGCTGAAATGACCAATTAAATGGACTGTGCCATTACTGACAGTTTAAATCAAAATAATGCTCAGTGCAAGCTTTCATTATTCACGACAGATGTGATATCTTAGGGCCACCCGAGGAACCCTGATTAAGATAACAGCGACCCAAAATTTAAGGAGCCCGGCCCACTCCAACTGTCAGACCTTTAAGAGATGGGTGCTAAAGTGACCAAGTACACAGATGGTGCTATTAGTTACAGTTTAAAAGAAATGTCATGGTCACCAGCACTGCACTAATGCTCAATAGAAAACTTTATATGTGGTGATCAATATGAGTCACCTGAAAATGCCTGATCAAGGCAACATTGACTCAAAGTTCAAGGATTCTGACCCACTTCAGACCTATGAGGGTTGAGTGCTGAAGTGACCAATCAAATGGATTCTGCCGTTACTCACAGTTTGAATTAAAATGATGCTCAACACAAGCTTGTATAACAAGATTTTATTTGTCACCACAAATGTGATATTTCATAGCCACCTGAGGATCCTTGATGAAGGCAACCGTGACCCAAAGTTCAAGAAGCCTGGCTCACTCCAGACTTAGGAGAGTTGGGGGTTGGTTGAAGTGACCAATTACATTCATGGAGCCATTACTCACAGTTTACATTTAAATCATCACAACAATAAAGCAAGAACAGGCCACCAAAAATGACAGGAGTTACTAGTGTCATTAGCATATCTCCCACTCACTTGTATAAGTGTGGATACAAAAACCCAAAAACTACATACTGAACAATATGGTAGTGTGACAAGAACACCCCTACCTGAAAAAGAAGGTTACTAGATGATCCACGCGGAGTAATATGAATTCAAAAGAATTTTAACAATACTTTATTTGATCACATAGATCATAGGGAGGTTAAACATAAGCACGGTGTACATATGAAAAAAATAAAATCATGTTAAAAAACACTTAGCGTCTTCAATTTAGGGTCATCTTAGCAAATAGAGCACCATATAAGGCAGAGTTGTGAAATGATGCGATAGTTATCCTGGATTTCCGTGGGTTTCCCGCTTAGATTCGAGTAAACCATGTGTTCAACAGATGTGTTCCCAATATGTGTCAGGGACCTCCTGGAATGTAAGAGCTGGAACACAGAAATACATAGTGTATGTATAGGAATATGAAAACCAATTCACATCCAAAATTCACCAGGCCTCCCTCCACATTAGTCAATGGATACTACTGTTACCTTCTCAATAGTGAGACTATCATGCCCGCTT
This sequence comes from Staurois parvus, assembly GCF_062004578.1. Lineage (NCBI taxonomy): Eukaryota > Metazoa > Chordata > Amphibia > Anura > Ranidae > Staurois > Staurois parvus. The sequence continues at coordinate 27,498 of NW_028319067.1, forward strand.
CTCAAGTGTAGGGACTTCCTGGATAGCCACCCCAAGTGAAACAGGGTCCACAGTACCAAATAATTCTGAGGATATATATAGAAAAATTGATAATGATAATAAATATATAGATCATAGGCATCAAGTGACCCCTAAAACAAAACACACACAAAATGTGGATATATTACCATCAATAAAGATCAAGAAGACTCCTGTCGACTTGAAATAGGATCAGGTCCTTGATGCTTTTTCAAAAATGCATATGGGGGTGAGGAGCCAGGTAGTCATAGTGCGTGGATTCCAAACACCTATATAGTGTGTATGTAGCATATAGCAGGCCGTAGATACCTGAGTTTAATATACCCAATACAGGGTTTTTAAAAATTGCTCAATTAGAGAAGGTTATTGCGGTTTTATAAGGATGTGGCTATGTCACAGCAAAAAATGCCTGAATAGGATAGCGTATATGTTATATATACATGTAGATTATCCTCCAAAGAGGATTTCCAAAAAATTCCCCGAGTATACAGGGTAAATTAGGCCCATAGAACATGCCCTATTGACACCATATAGGCTCTATAAATCTCAACAGCCGTAAGCTTTAAATAACTTGCCACCGGTGGAAGGTATGTTTCCCTGAGGGATTGCCGTTTTTGCGAACCGCTGTAATAGTAGCCCAGTGGTAGTTCTCAGAGGGTCTTGGGCCTATCCTATTCAGGCATTTTTTGCTGTGACATAGCCACATCCTTATAAAACCGCAATAACCTTCTCTAATTGAGCAATTTTTGGAAACCCTGTATTGGGTATATTAAACTCAGGTATCTACGGCCTGCTATATGCTACATACACACTATATAGGTGTTTGGAATCCACGCACTATGACTACCTGGCTCCTCACCCCCATATGCATTTTTGAAAAAGCATCAAGGACCTGATCCTATTTCAAGTCGACAGGAGTCTTCTTGATCTTTATTGATGGTAATATATCCACATTTTGTGTGTGTTTTGTTTTCGGGGTCACTTGATGCCTATGATCTATATATTTATTATCATTATCAATTTTTCTATATATATCCTCAGAATTATTTGGTACTGTGGACCCTGTTTCACTTGGGGTGGCTATCCAGGAAGTCCCTACACTTGAGAAGCGGGCATGATAGTCTCACTATTGAGAAGGTAACAGTAGTATCCATTGACTAATGTGGAGGGAGGCCTGGTGAATTTTGGATGTGAATTGGTTTTCATATTCCTATACATACACTATGTATTTCTGTGTTCCAGCTCTTACATTCCAGGAGGTCCCTGACACATATTGGGAACACATCTGTTGAACACATGGTTTACTCGAATCTAAGCGGGAAACCCACAGAAATCCAGGATAACTATCGCATCATTTCACAACTCTGCCTTATATGGTGCTCTATTTGCTAAGATGACCCTAAATTGAAGACGCTAAGTGTTTTTTAACATGATTTTATTTTTTTCATATGTACACCGTGCTTATGTTTAACCTCCCTATGATCTATGTGATCAAATAAAGTATTGTTAAAATTCTTTTGAATTCATATTGCTCCGCGTGGATCATCTAGTAACCTTCTTTTTCAGGTAGGGGTGTTCTTGTCACACTACCATATTGTTCAGTACATTTAAATCATGCTCAATACAAGTTTTTATTAGTCACAACAGATGTGACATCTTAGAGACACCTGAGGACCCCGGATCAAAGCAACGGTGACCCAAAGTTCAAGGTGTCTGGCTCACTCCAGACCTATGAAAGTTGGGTGTTGAAGTGACCAATTAAATGGATGGAGCCATCACTCACAGTTGAAATTAAAATAAAGCTCAAAGCAAGCTATCATTATCATGGGACATGTGACATTTTAAAGCCACCTAAGAACCCCTGATCAAAGCAACAGTGATCCAAAATTCAAGGAGTCTGGCTCACTCTAGACCTATGAAAGTTGGGTTTTGAAGAGACCAACTAAATGGAGGGTGCCATCACTCACATTGGAAATTAATATACAGCTCAATGGAGGCTTTAATTAGTTATGAGAGATGTGACATCTTAGAGACACCCAAGAACCCATGATCAAAGCAACAGTGATCCAAAATTCAAGGAGCCTGGCCAACTCTGGACCTATGTGAGTTGTGGGTTGAAGTGGCCAATTAAATGGATGGAGCCATTACTCACAGTTTAAATTGAAATCATGCTCAATACAAGCTTTTATTAGTCACAACAAATGTGACATCTTAGAGACACCTGAGGATCCCTGATCAAAGCAACAGTGACCCAAAATTCAAGGAGCCTGGCCAACTCTGGACCTATGAGAGTTGGGTGCTGAAGTGACTATTTAAAGGTATGGTGCCAATACTCAGTTAATATTAAATAAATAATTAGTGCATTTAGTAGTCACGACAGATGTGATATCTTAGATCCACCCCGAGGACTCCTGATCAAAGCAACTGTGACCCAAAACTCAAGGAGCCTGGCCCACACCAAAACCCCTTGAGGTTTGGGAGCTGAAGAGGTAAATTAAATACATGGTGTCATTGAGCATACTCTGAATTAAAATAATGCTCAATACCAGCTTTTGTTAGTCACAATAGATGTGATATTTCAAAGCCATCCGAGGACCCCTGATCAAAGGCAATGATGACCCACAATTCAAGGGGCCCACTCAATAAAGTGTCAGAACTTTGAGAGCTGGGTGCTGAAGTGACCAAGTATACAGATGGTGCCACTGCTTCCATTTTAAAGTAAAAGTAATTGTCACCAGCAATACAAGCTTATATTAGTGATGTGAACCACCTGAGATCCTCTGATCAAGCCAACATTGACCCAAATTTCTAGGAGCCTGACCCACTCCATTAAGTGTCCAGAACTATAACATTTGGGTCCTGAAAGGCCCAAATAAATGGATGGTGCCATTACTCACAGTTTATATTAAAATAATGTTCAATACAAGCTTTCATTGGACCCAACAGCTACCCAAGTACCCCTGATGGGTGCTGAAGTGGCCAATTAATTAGATGGTGTCATTACTCACAATTTAAATTAATGTAAATACGTCACGACAGATATGATATCTTGGAGCCACTTGAGAACCTCTAATCAAGGCATGGATGACCCAAAATCCAAGGAGCTTGACCCACTCTAGTCAGCTCTGAGGAAAGGGAAACGCGTCAGCAGGCTGACCACACCACCAGTCGGACACTCTGCCACCAATTCGCCCATCACTGTGGCTTTATAGGCTTTTATATGCGCTAATTTTATGTTTTTTTGTCCTTTTTAAAAATTTTAATCAACCTTGGATAATGCGCTAGGTGTTTGAGTGCTTTTTTTTCTTGACCCACTCCAGACCTATGGGAGTTGGGTGCTGAAGTGACCAATTAAATGGATGGTGCCATTACTCACAGTTTATATTAAAATAATGTTCAATACAAGCTTTCATTGGATCCAACAACTACCCAAGGACCCCTGATAAGTGCTGAAGTGACCAATCAAATGGATGGTGCCATTACTCACAATTTAAATTAATGTAAATACGTCACGACAGATGTGATATCTTGGAGCCACTTGAGAACCTCTAATCAAGGCATGGATGACCCAAAATCCAAGGAGCTTGACCCACTCCAGTCAGCTCTGAGGAAAGGGAAACGCGTCAGCAGGCCAACCACACCACCAGTCGGACACTCTGCCACCAATTCGCCCATCACTGTGCCTTTATAGGCTTTTATATGCGCTAATTTTATGTTTTTTGTCCTTTTTAAAATTTTAATAAACCTTGGATAATGCGCTAGGTGTTTGTGTGCTTTTTTTCTTGACCCACTCCAGACCTATGAGAGTTGGGTGCTGAAGTGACCAATTAAATGGACGGTGCCATTACTCACAGTTTATATTAAAATGATGTTCAATACAAGCTTTCATTGGACCCAACAACTACCCAAGGACCCCTGATAAGTGCTGAAGTGACCAATTAAATGGATGGTGCCATTACTCACAGTTTGCATTAAAATAATGTTCAATACAAGCTTTCATTGGACCCAACAGCTACCCAAGGACCCCTGATAGGTGCTGAAGTGACCAATTAAATGGATGGTGCCATTACTCACAATTTAAATGAATGTAAATACGTCACGACAGATATGATATCTTGGAGCCACTTGAAAACCTCTAATCAAGGCATGGATGACCCAAAATCCAAGGAGCTTGACCCACTTCAGTCAGCTCTGAGGAAAGGGAAACGTGTCAGCAGGCCAACCACACCACCAGTCGGACACTTTGCCATCAATTCGCCCATCACTGTGGCTTTATAGGCTTTTATATGTGCTAATTTTATGTTTTTTGTCCTTTTTAAAATTTTAATAAACCTTGGATAATGCGCTAGGTGTTTGTGTGCTTTTTTTCTTGACCCACTCCAGACCTATGAGAGTTGGGTGCTGAAGTGACCAATTAAATGGATGGTGCCATTACTCACAGTTTACATTAAAACAATAAATCAATATACGGTATCCCCTTAAACAATGTACTACAAAATCCCACAACGCATGTAAACACTTTTACCCCAAAAAGTGTAATGATCTAATAAAATAATATGCTTATAACAAAACCAAAACAATGCCAAAAATACCCAATACAAAATACCCAAATCCTGATATCTGAAAATGTCCTTCCAAGTAAATAAAGTCACTCAAAAATAAAAGTCATTCATAAGTTCAAAGAAAAACCTCCATGTTGAGAAACAGCCTTCAGTAAGACTTCTGGGACAAAAACCAAATACAAAAACCCACAGGGCTTGTAATCATCAAGGCAGGATGATGTCCACCACAGAGATCCTCACAGCCCCTTAGATACACTCCTCTCTAAACACCAGTCTCCATACTCCAAAAAACGATGCCCACCAGATATATGGAATAAGTAATAGTGTAAATCCGCATATAACCTTTAAATAATACTTTATTTATATGCTTACATGATTTTCATCTTTAAAATTGCCATTGAAACAAAACCCTAACAGTAATACCTCTGGAGATCCTCTGAAGCACTCCTCTTGTGTATAAGATCGGACTTTCCAGGATCCAAAATGGCCGCTCGGTCACTTACGGTTCTGCTGTGCGTCTGACGTCACTTCCCTTGACGCGTTTTGTCATTGGACTTAATCATAAGGGATCTTAATTATGATTATTATTATTATACAGTATTTATATAGCGCCAAAGGGTATGCTCAGCGCTGTACAGTAGCAAGGGGGGACAGAACATGAGAGAAGACAGTAACAATACAATACACGAGGGGTGCGAGGGCCCTGCTCTTTCGAGCTTACAATCTAGGAGGGAGGGGAAGGTGGTACAGGAGGAAGCGGCTGTGGGGGTGGAGTGGCTGGAGGAGTGGAGGAGGTTAGTTGTTAGGTGAGGTCGGGTGTTAGGTGAGGTTGGGGTAGGCTTCCCTGAAGAGGAGGGTTTTCAGGGTGCGCCTGAAGGTGAGGAGGGTAGGTGACAGTCTGATGGATTGGGGTAGGAAGTTCCAGAGGATGGGGGAAGTCCTGGAGAAGTCCTGTAATCGGGCGTGGGAGGAGGAGACCAGGGAGCTGGAGAGTAGGAGGTCCTGTGAGGAGCGGAGGGCATGGGTAGGGTAGTATTGGGGTATCAGGTCGGTGAGGTAGTTTGGGGCAGCGTTGTGAATGGCTTTGTAGGTCAGGGTTAGCAGCTTGAACTTGATGCGTTGGGCGATCGGGAGCCAATGAAGGGATTGGCAGAGGGGGGAGGCAGATGTGGAGCGGTTGGTGAGGTGGATGAGTCTAGCCGCTGAGTTCAGGATAGACTGGAGTGGGGATAGCGTTCGTTTGGGTAGGCCAGTGAGGAGGGAGTTGCAGTAGTCCAGGCGTGAGATGATGAGGGAATGTACGAGTTGTTTGGTGGTGTCTGGGGTGAGGAATGTGCGTATCTTGGAGATGTTGCGGAGGTGGAGCCTGCAAGATCTAGATAGCAGTTGGATGTGGGGTAGGAAGGAGAGGTGGGAGTCCAGGGTGACACCCAGGACTTTGGCGTGTGGGGTGGGACGAAACACGTCAAGGGAAGTGACGTCAGATGCACAGCGGAACTGGAAGTGACTGAGCAGCCATTTTGGATCCTGGAAAGTCCAATCTAATACACAGGAGGAGTACTTCAGAGGATCTCCAGAGGTATTACTGTTAGGGTTTTGTTTCAATGGCAATTTGAAAAATGAAAATCATGTAAGCATATAAATAAAGTATTATTTAAAGGTTATATGCGGATTTACACTATTACTTATTCCATATATCTGGTGGGCATCGTTTTTGGAGTATGGAGACTGGTGTTTAGAGAGGAGTGTATCTAAGGGGCTGTGAGGATCTCTGTGGTGGACATCATCCTGCCTTGATGATTACAAGCCCTGTGGCTTTTTGTATTTGGTTTTTGTCCCAGAAGTCTTTTTGAAGGCTGTTTCTCAACATGGAGGTTTTTCTTTGAACTTATGAATGACTTTTATTTTTGAGTGACTTTATTTACTTGGAAGGACATTTTCAGATATCAGGATTTGGGTATTTTTTATTGGGTATTTTTGGCATTGTTTTGGTTTCGTTATATGCATTAAAACAATGCTCAATACAAGTTTTCATTAGTTGCGACAGATGTGGTATCTTAGATCCACCTGAGGAACCCCAATCAAGGCTTGCAGCTGTGCTACACGTTGACCGAACCTCAATATGTATCGGTTAATGCTGGATTCAGGATACCCCACAGATGACAAATATTCAATTCCAAGATATATTGTCGTTTTTTTTCCAAAGGTATCTCTCAAAACATAACAGAAAGTGACAATAGATTAATTTTCAATTAAGTCCCCATCACACCATTTCACGTAATCCTCTTTTATGAGAGTTTGAAAGAAGTCTCTGACTGGAACGTCGGTATCAGCTGAATAAAAACGCCGCCTTCAAGTCCCGGCCTTATTTGGAGCTTTAATTCTATAATCCTCTTACAGAATGAATATTACATTTCCTCGGCTGCTTACAGTTTGGATTTTTTTTTTTTGTTGTCATTTCGATACAATAAAACATACGCCAAGGATAATTTTATCAGAAGTAGCCATTTCCAGCAACTCGTCACAACACTATGGTTCTGCCATTCAAAATATTGGCAGCCTTGCAAAAATTTGTGGAAAAAAAAAAAATAGTTCTTACGGAAATGTGTAGTCTTTGATTTCCATGACATCAAGGTGCCTGAAGAAAATAAGTTTTGGATCATTGGTTCGAGGTTGACTGAAGCATTCTTTTTGCTCTCCTTCGTTGGAATTAAGTGTCCACGTTGACCGGGTGCTTGGTGCCGACACGAGGGAAGACCCACCAGACCGAGCGCAGGAAACATGGTATGCGTGGTTTGGTCCGTCTGTTGACTTATCCTGCCATGGCAGAACAGCCGTAAGGGTTTCCCAGCATGCACTGCGGAACGACGTAGAAGAAATGCAGAATAGTATTGGGTCTAGAGCACTGTTGAGGTACCAAAGCGGCAGCGATAAGTAGGTCTTCAGCAAGGTGTAGACCTTAAGGATGTGTGTGTTCCAGTTGTCTATGTAGATCTGCATGAGTGATGAGGCGGTATCGGGAAAATTGCACAGGAAAAACGCCACCACTACAGCCCCTGGAAGAAAGGAAATTCGTTAGTACTCAGCTAAAAAAAAGCAATATATTATTATTATACAGGATTTATGGCGCCAACAGTTTGCTCAGCGCTTTACAATATAACGGGAGACAATACAGCAACAATACAGTTCAATACAAGTGGGATAGGAGGGCCTGATCCTGGGAGCTTACAATCTAGGAGGGAGGGGCTCCAAAAGGTAGTAACTGTGGGGGATGGACTGGTAGAAGGAATAGAAGATTCCATTATTAGCTGAGGACAGGATAGGCTTCCCTGAAGAGATAGGTTTTCAGAGATCGCCTAAAAGTGAGCAGAGTAGGCGATAGTCTGATAAATTGGGGTAGAGAGTTCCAGAGGATGGGGGAAGCTCTGGAAAAGTCCTGGAGACGAGCATGGGAGGAGGAGACAAGTGAGCTAGAGAGCAGGAGGTCTTGCGAGGAGCGGAGAGGATGGTTTGGGTGATATTTAGAGACAAGATTGGTGATGTAATTTGGGGCAGAGTTATAAATGGCTTTATACGTTATTAATGTTTTGAATCTTATCCGTTGGGAAATGGGAAGCCAGTGGAGGGATTGGCAGAGAGGGGTGGAGGACACTGAGTGGAGGCCAGTGGAGGGATTGGCAGGGAGGGGTGGAGGACACTGAGTGGAGGCCAGTGGAGGGATTGGCAGAGAGGGGTGGAGGACACTGAGTGGGGGCCAGTGGAGGGATTGGCAGAGAGGGGTGGAGGACACTGATTGGGGGCCAGTGGAGGGATTGGCGGAGAGGGATGGAAGACACTGAGTGGAGGCTAGTGGAGGGATTGGCAGAGAGGGGTGGAGGACACTGAGTGGAGGCCAGTGGAGGGATTGGCAGAGAGGGGTGGAGGACACTGATTGGGGGCCAGTGGAGGGATTGGCGGAGAGGGATGGAAGACACTGAGTGGAGGCTAGTGGAGGGATTGGCAGAGAGGGGTGGAGGACACTGAGTGCTAGTGTGGGGTTCTGATGCTGCAATCCTATAGCCCCCTTATAGAGCTTCTTTTTTTGGGGGGGCAGGGAAGATTTTTGCTGACACATAATGCTCTTACAGTTTTGGGGGGTGCCATTTGGCATCTTTGCCCTGCGCACTAGATGACCTTGTCCCCGCACTGTTTGCCTTTGTTTGGGTGATGGGGGGTACTTGCATACTGCCCCTTCCTGGCCATCAAGACTGCATTAGATGGTCCCTACTGTCTAACTTGCAGTAGCCGTACATATCCAGGCTGTGCTTAATGAATGGTCTGTTTTTCTCAGTCCAGCTGTCAGGACCGGGATCAGAACCCATGACCTCTGCTGCATCCAGCAGTCACTCTCCTTACTGAGCCACCTGAGATACTGGACACCATTCTGTCTAAACCCTTGGATAATATTGCCTCGTACCTTGTTTCTTTTGAACCTTGAACCTTCTTGCTCCTCCCATGAACTTCCTATTTAAGCCATATTATTGTGCCCTTTTCCAGGCAATATCTTGCGCCTTTGCATACCTGCAGCCAGGGGCGGACTGATCATTTGGAAATGCTCGAGGGCCCGGGGTCAGTAGGGGGCCCCATGAGATGCCGATGATACCTTTTTCATAGGCTTTTTTGAGTTTGGGCAAGGACACAGGGGCCCCATGATCCCCTACTGCCTGGGTGTCCCATGAGTTGTCAGTCTGCCCCTGCCTGCAGCTGTCCTTATCTCCACTACCACTCATTACTAACGTTTGGCTTGACTATGCTTCTGCTTGATCCCAACCAGCCAATAAATATGACTGACCTTGTTTACAGATTATGCTTCTGCTTGATCCCTACTTGCTATATCTGCTACTGGACCCCGGCTTGCCCACCTCCTGGTGGGGCGAATCTGAGGACCTCAACCAGTTACTAACATGTAGCAAAACCCATCGCCACCATTAGGAGCTCTGGTGAATACCGGTTACTGCTTAGACCTTGCACATTGGCTGAATTTGGGTCGGTGATCTTCTTGTGTACTTATCCTGCTGGTCATTGGGCGTTTCCCTACTGGTCTCCAAGCCTGACCCCTGACTGTGACACCAGCTCTCCGAGTTAGGTCCTAAATAACTGAAATAAAGCATGGATACTAATCATATTTCTTGAATAATACATGGCCTACAATCAGAGGTGTATTTAGTTGTTGTGCTGCCCCCCTAGGCAACACTAAAATTGTGCAAACCCCCCAACCACCCCAGGCTTCGCCGCCACCACCACTCTTTACCAACCACCCCCCCCGTCTCTAGGCCCACCACTGGCACACTCCTCCAAACACACCTTCTCCCCCCAGGTCCCACCACCACTCTTCCTCTGCTGAACCAATGCCTACCCCTGTCATTAGTTCTCTCACTGGTTCTGGAAGTGTCCTCTACCACAGGATCTCTCGGTCTCTGCTAGTCTCTCCTCTCAGGACCAGGGGTGGACTGACTATTTGGAAAATCAGCACTGCCCGAGGGCCCAGGGTCAGTAGGGGGCCCTATGAGATGCCCCTGGTACCATTTTCATAGGCTTTTTTGAGCTTGGGCAAGGACACAGGGGCCCCATGATCCCCTATTGCCCGGGGGCCCCATGAGTTGTCAGTTTGCCGCTGCTCAGGACTGAACCCGCTTACTCCATCCTGCCACATCCTCCCAGGAGCCTCTCATGGGTCAGTCTGCGCCTGCTCACCAGGCCCCTTCTTCCAGGGGGCGGCGCTGCCCCCCCCTAAAAATTGCCAACGTAGACAAACACCTTGTTTGCCTCGCGGTAAACACGCTGCTGCCTACAATAGATTATAACACTTTGACATCAACTTAGATTTTCTGGACATTTTTAAAAAGTTGTAAAGCAACTAGCGTCCTTATAAACAAAGCCCAGTGCACCTACCCATCAGCTGACGGGCCTTCTTTTCTGAAAGCGGACGGCTTTGAGGTTGAGTTACGCTCTTGGAAGAAAACCGCCAATGCGTTCTTGTTAGGCCAATCTTCTCCCTCTGGCGATGGTTGATACTGAGGTGGTGGTAGATCAGCACGTGGAAGATCATGATGGTAACCAGGGGCACTACAAAGTATAGGATGCTCCGAATTTGCAGGATACTCTTGTATATAATGTAGGGTTTTGGTTCCAGCATCTCACACACGGTGGAATCAAGTACCACTTCCTCTTGGGTGGTGGCTGTATAGTCCAAAATACAGGCTGCAGACTCTCCATACACTAAAGCCACAGGAATAGTGCTGATAAATGATAAAATCCAGATAAAGGCCAACAAATACGCCATGCGAGATTTCCGAAGCCCAGTAATGGACCACATAGGATGGCATATGGCAAAGTACCTCTCGGAAGTAAAGGCGATAATGGTCCAACTGGTGGTAGCACAGTAGACATGCCGGATCATGAAGTACAATTTGCACACAGAGTCAGAGAGCGTCCAAGGGTAATATTGCCAGAAATATCGGTAAAGAGTCACCGGGATTGTAAAGAGCAACAAGATGTCTGCCAAGGCCAAACTCAAGAGGTAGAACCGAACTGCGCTCACTTTCATCCTTCCATTTCTCATGAGCGTAAGGATGCTAATACCGTTGGCCAAAATACCAAATAAGAAGAGTAAGCTACAAAAGACGGTGGCGGGTATGGCCACATAATTAGGCTCCTGCTTTTGGGCTCCAATGAAAAGGTGGTTTAACGTCCCACGGGTACGGTTGAAGGCCACGCCATCGTTCCACGAAGACTCATTTTCGAAGTTGAGGTGGTTCTGACATTCGTTTAAAACACGTGTCTTCGAGTGGTTCATTGCAGAAGCTCAAATTCAGAAGGTTGAATGCTAAACAAGGAGAGAAAATATTAATTAGCACAAAAGAAGCTACATTAGTGCGCAGTAAGTACACTCTGATTGCGCTCTTCAGCCGTAAGTGATGGTCACTAATTGAAAGTTTAAACAATGGTCAATGATTACGTGAATTGATTTTTTTTTTTTTCCTGTCATGCAAACCCTTGATAAGCCCAGTCATTTAGTGGCTGAGTCAGTCAAGCACCATTACAGAAGAGAGGTGAATGCGAAATATATTAAGGTCACCACTGAATATACAGTATGAAATCTTCAGATCATGGCATGCATTAATAAACACACTAAAATCACAATCATTGCTTACTTAGGGTAATATTCATCTATTAGTTAAAGATAGTTATGTAGAGGTTGTATAATAAATTACCATATCACCCAGTAGATGGCCTCCATTCAGTAGCCAAAAAAGACATGCACAAAAAGGGGGGTTGTGAAAAGAAATTCACAGAGAAAGTGGCTACATTATGAACAGAGTGTGACAATCAGAAAAATTTCCAAAAATTATGCTTTATTACATATACAAGTTTGACATTTGGGCAATCGCCCTGGTTTACCATCACCTCAGTATGAGACAATACACACAGACCTAAAACCATATAAAATGACACCAAGACCGGTCCAAATAATTGTGCAACAAAGACAGTGACTACTAGAGCCTAAAGTCTTTGTAGCACTGGTTCACAGGTGAACACTTCCCACAGGAGGTGTATGCAAAAATTATACCATAGGTATACCATGTGACATGTTGTAAATATGTAGACATGTTCTACTACCAAAATGGTTATATCCCAAGCAGGGAGTGTCAAAACATTACACTATAGATATAAAATATCACATGTATGCAGTGCAGCAAGCACAGTGTGCGTCAAAAAGAGAAGCATGCCTCTATGCCTATAAGAGACAAGAAAAAATGAATGTCATATATAAAATGCAGTACATTCCTATGCCGGCACATGTGGTTGGGGCCCATTCATCTGTAATATAAGCGACTGTTTCCTTAGGGCTCTTAAATGAGAATAAGCCCCATTTGTTACCAGGATGGAAGGACAGATGCAAATAGCAGAGCACTGCTTGAAATGGTTTCTTCACCACTATATGTGGACTACACACCACTTTCTGTAAGGAAAACAAGACAAATCCCAATAAATCTTCTGCCTGTTGAGATACACGTGGTATATCCTGTTTCCTATGAAAAGCAGCATGATGTCCCCATCCTGTAGTAAAACAAACAATATGTGGAAAGTCACTGGAAGAGATTTACTCTATGTAAGATGTATAGGTTATATCGATCACAGAGGACCATATAACTAGTGTCCTGTAACAGTCCACTCACCACCTGCGCAATGGATAGTAGGAGAGGAAAAGATGTCCTTCATAGGTACTGCCATGCGAGGCCAGAGAGGCCAGGGAACAACCGCTGACATCAGCCGATATACCGCGGGTTCCAGCCTCTTCTCGGCGCCTGTGCTGCTTAAGCCTGCCTCATGGCATGTGAAGATGGCTTCCTCCTTGTAGGTCAGCGTGCGTTCCACTTAGTGCGCATGACCGGAAGTGACGTATCTGACGTATGACGTCAACGCGTTTCGCCGATGGGCGTATCTCACTCAGCTTCGTCAGGATATTCATCTATGCCTACAATTATATATAACCGTGGTTTCCAAACTGTGGCTCAGAGGCCAGATGCGGCTCTTTGCTTGCCCTTGGGGCTCTATTGCTCCCGCTGGCACCAACAATGAGACACCATTCCTTTCCCTGACACCAACAGTAGGGCATTAATCCATTCATTGACACCAACAATGAGATACCATTCCTTTCCCTGACACCAACAGTAGGGCATTAATCCATTCATTGACACCAACAATGAGACACCATTCCTTTCCCTGACACCAACAGTAGGGCATTAATCCTATCGTTGACACCAACAATGAGACACCATTCCTTTCCCTGACACCAACAGTAGGGCATTAATCCTATCATTGACACCAACAATGAGACACCATTCCTTTCCCTGACACCAACAGTAGGGCATTAATCCTATCGTTGACACCAACAATGAGACACCATTCCTTTCCCTGACACCAACAGTATGGCATTAATCCTATCACTGACACCAACAATGAGACACCATTCCTTTCCCTGACACCAACAGTATGGCATTAATCCTATCATTGACACCAACAATGAGACACCATTCCTTTCCCTGACACCAACAGTATGGCATTAATCCTATCACTGACACCAACAATGAGACACCATTGTGCGCATAATAATTTTGAGTATACATGCGTCCAGCATACATGTACCCTATTGGTTGCTATGACGCAGGCAGCCCCTGCTGCTCAGTTCCCCCTGGTTGCTAGGCCTCTGCCAACTAGTATCTTTGGTTTCCAGAACACAAGCATCCCAGTCCACCTTGCTTCCACGATTGCTAGGATGCAAGCGGCGCCTGCCCCCGTCACCTACCACCCTTGGTTGCTAAGGTGCAGATTGCCCCTGCCACCTAATTTCCTTGGTTGCCAGGATATAGGGGGCCTCTGCCACCCAGCTTCCTTCTTTTAAAGGCCTCATATGGCCCCCTACTGCCTAGAGCCCTTAGTAGCTAGGACATACACAGCCCCTGCTGCCAAGTGTCTCTGATTTCCAGGATAAAGGCAGCCCCTGCTGCCTATCACTCATGGTTGCTCGGTCACACGTTGTCTCTGTCACCTACCAACCTTGGTTGATAAGGCACAAATTGCCCCCGCTGCCTAACACACTCGGTTGCTAAGATATAGGTGTCTCTTGCTGCCTAACATTCATGGTTGCTAGGACACACGTTGCCCCTGTCACCTACTAACCTTGGTTGCTAAGGCACAAATTGCCACCGCTGCCTAACACGCTTGGTTGCTAAGATATAGGCGTCCCCTGCTGCCTAACACTCATGGTTGCTAGGACACGTTGCCCCTGTCACCTACCAACCTTGGTTGATAAGGCACAAATTGCCCCCGCTGCCTAACACACTCGGTTGTTAAGATATAGGCGTCCCTTGCTGCCTAACATTCATGGTTGCTAGGACACACGTTGCCCCTGTCACCTACCAACCTTGGTTGCTAAGGAACAAATTGCCACCGCTGCCTAACACGCTTGGTTGCTAAGATATAGGCATCCCCTGCTGCCTAACACTCATGGTTGCTAGGACACATGTTGCCCCTGTCACCTATCAACCATGGTTGCTAAGGCACAAATTGCCCCCGCTGCCTAACACACTTGGTTGCTAAGATATAGGCGTCCCCTGCTGCTTACCATCCTTGGTGCTAGAATGCAATAAGCTCCTGCTGCCTACCATTCTTGGCTGCTAAAGCACAGGCAGCCCCTGCCACCTAGAGTCTTTGATTTCCACAGTGAAAGCTAGCATCCTTGGTTGCTAGGATGCAGGCTGCCCCATCACCTACCACCGTTTGATGCTAAGATGGAGACTGTTCCTTCTACCTATCATCCTTGGTTTCCAGGTAGCAGGGGCCCCCTGCCCGGCTAGCACCCTTCTTTGTGAAGTCTTGGGTGGCCTGTACCATCTACAGGGGTGTCAAACAGGCGGCCCTCCAGCTGTTGCGAAACTACAAGTCCCATCATGCCTCTGCCTTTGGGCGTCACGCTTGTAACTGTCCATCTTGCAACGCCTCATGGGACTTGTAGTTTGGCAACAGTTGGAGGGCCGCCAGTTTGACACCCGTGATTTGTAGCACCTTTGGCCACACGTGCCGAATGACTTTAATAGCAGAAATGACTTTCCGCACATATGCTGTCACTACACGTATGACTCATTCCGAGCCAACGTGTAGTCATTAGCGTGTTACTGTATGAGTGATGCAGACATTGCTAACCTCCCGGCCCTATGCAGAGGTGTAATAGAGTTCATTTACGCTCCACACATGTAAATATTGTACAAACATCCCAATGTAAGGACTAGAGATGAGCGAATCAAACTTGGCGAAGTGGAATTCGTTTCGAATATTAGGAAAAATTAGCAGACTTCGGATGCGCGAATCGAAATTTTTCCAAAAATGGCGGCGACATGTGTGGCGACAGAGCGGGGATCTCTGGGAAGGCGCGCAGACAAGGCGCGCTGACCCATAATGCATTAATTCATGACATGTGATCGCATTAGCCAATCAGCAGCCAGCCAGCCAGCACTGTGTAATGGTGGAGCTATAAATTGCGGCCATCTTACAATTCTCCATTTGCCTCCGGTCATTCAAGAGAGACAGACCTCTCTGTATTAGGGACAGAGTTAGGGCCACAGAGACTTTAGGGCCACAGAATCGTTACTTAGGGACACAGAATCGTTACTCAGGGACACAGAATTGTTACTCAGGGACACAGAATTGTTACTCAGGGACACAGAACTGTTACTCAGGGACACAGAATTGTTACTCAGGGACAGACACAGAATTGTTACTGAGGGACACAGAATTGTTACTGAGGGACACAGAATTGTTACTGAGGGACACAGAATTGATACTCAGGGACACAGAACTGTTACTCAGGGACACAGAACTGTTACTCAGGGACACAGAACTGTTACTCAGGGATGGACACAGAATTGTTACTGAGGGACACAGAATTGTTACTGAGGGACACAGAATTGTTACTCAGGGACACAGAATTGTTACTCAGGGACACAGAATTGTTACTCAGGGACACAGAACTGTTACTCAGGGACACAGAATTGTTACTCAGGGACAGACACAGAATTGTTACTGAGGGACACAGAATTGTTACTGAGGGACACAGAATTGTTACTGAGGGACAAAGAATTGTTACTCAGGGACACAGAATTGTTACTCAGGGACACAGAATTGTTACTCAGGGACAGACACAGAATTGTTACTGAGGGACACAGAATTGTTACTGAGGGACACAGAATTGTTACTGAGGGACAAAGAATTGTTACTCAGGGACACAGAATTGTTACTCAGGGACACAGAATTGTTACTCAGGGACAGACACAGAATTGTTACTGAGGGACACAGAATTGTTACTGAGGGACACAGAATTGTTACTCAGGGACACAGAACTGTTACTCAGGGACACAGAACTGTTACTCAGAGACACAGAATTGTTACTCAGGGACAGACACAGAATTGTTACTGAGGGACACAGAATTGTTACTCAGGGACACAGAACTGTTACTCAGGGACACAGAATTGTTACTCAGGGACACAGAACTGTTACTCAGGGACACAGAATTGTTACTCAGGGACACAGAATTGTTACTCAAGGACACAGAACTGTTAATCAGGGACACAGAATTGTTACTCAGGGACAGACACAGAATTGTTACTGAGGGACACAGAATTGTTACTGAGGGACACAGAATTGTTACTCAGGGACACAGAATTGTTACTCAGGGACACAGAACTGTTACTCAGGGACACAGAATTGTTACTCAGGGACAGACACAGAATTGTTACTGAGGGACACAGAATTGTTACTGAGGGACACAGAATTGTTACTGAGGGGCACAGAATTGTTACTCAGGGACACAGAATTGTTAGTCAGGGACACAGAATTGTTACTCAGGGACACAGAACTGTTACTCAGGGACACAGAATTGTTACTCAGGGACACAGAACTGTTACTCAGGGACACAGAATTGTTACTCAGGGACAGACACAGAATTGTTACTGAGGGACACAGAATTGTTACTGAGGGACACAGAATTATTACTCAGGGGCAGACACAGAATTGTTACTCAGGGACAGACACAGAATTGTTACTGAGGGACACAGAATTGTTACTGAGGGACACAGAATTGTTACTGAGGGACATAGAATTGTTACTGAGGGACACAGAATTGTTACTCAGGGACACAGAACTGTTACTCAGGGACACAGAATTGTTACTCAGGGACACAGAACTGTTACTCAGGGACACAGAATTGTTACTCAGGGACACAGAACTGTTACTCAGGGACACAGAATTGTTACTCAGGGACAGACACAGAATTGTTACTGAGGGACACAGAATTGTTACTGAGGGACACAGAATTGTTACTGAGGGACACAGAATTGTTACTGAGGGACACAGAATTGTTACTCAGGGACAGACACAGAATTGTTACTGAGGGACACAGAATTGTTACTGAGGGACACAGAATTGTTACTCAGGGACACAGAATTGTTACTCAGGGACACAGAACTGTTACTCAGGGACACAGAATTGTTACTCAGGGACACAGAACTGTTACTCAGGGACACAGAATCGTTACTCAGGGACACAGAATCGTTGAATTAAAGAGTATGTCAGACAACACGCAGAGGAGTGTCAGAGGAGGCCATGTTTTAGGAGCGAGCAGACGTGGCAGCAGAGGAAGGGGTCCGGGAGCAAGCCCACTGAAATCACGTGTCCTCGACCTGCCCCTGTCCTTTGGTGTTCCCTCACCAAGCGAAGTATCGCATGCTGTGGGCTCAGCCCCACTGTACAGTGAGGAAGAGCTAACAGAGGGCGGTCAGGAACGGGGGGAGACATCCGCCTCTTCAGCAGCCAGGCGAAGAAGTACTGGCGAGGAGAGTGGCTCGGTAGCCGGTCTAGAGACAGGTCTGTCTCCTGACCCACACGCAGCCGAGGGGGCTAGTAGTGAGGCGGAGACCCTAATTGATGATGATGAGGCTGATCGCACTTGGCAGCCTCGTCGTCATCAGGCTATTGCTTCCGCATCATCAGGAGAAGAGGGTGCCAGCTTGGCAGCGAGCAAAACAGTCGGTGGGTTGCCCAGGAGGCAGCAGGGTCGCAGCAGTGTCAGTGGAGGCAAACGGCCACGGAGTAGAGCACCAGCTCCACTGCAGCCTACCACCACGGCCAGTAGTGGTGCCGGTGTGCATGGAGGAAGTAGCAGTCAGCCAGTGAGGAGTAGCGGGGGCAAAGTTTCCTACTCGGCGGTGTGGCAATTTTTCGTCAAGCCGCCCGAGGAAGTAAACGTAGCCGTATGTCGACTATGTGGCCAGAAAGTCAAGCGTGGCCAGGGGGCCCATGTCTCCATCGCCACACTCTGCCATGTGCCACTTTCAGGTCTCCTCACACTGCTGGTGGGTTCCATTTTGTCATAGGGTGCTGGCAGATTACGGGCCTCCCATTGCTGCTGCCAGGCCCGTAATCTGCCATGGGCCCCTGTACCGCCTCCTCGTGCTGCTGCCAGGTCCAGAGTGTCTCATGGGTCCCTGTACGGCCTCCCATTGCTGCTGTCTCCATCGCCACACTCTGCCATTTGCCACTTTCAGGTCTCCTCACACTGCTGGTGGGTTCCATTTTGTCATAGGGTGCTGGCAGATTACGGGCCTCCCATTGCTGCTGCCAGGCCCGTAATCTGCCATGGGCCCCTGTACCGCCTCCTCATGCTGCTGCCAGGTCCAGAGTGTCTCATGGGTCCCTGTACGGCCTCCCATTGCTGCTGTCTCCATCGCCACACTCTGCCATTTGCCACTTTCAGGTCTCCTCACACTGCTGGTGGGTTCCATTTTGTCATAGGGTGCTGGCAGATTACGGGCCTCCCATTGCTGCTGCCAGGCCCGTAATCTGCCATGGGCCCCCGTACCGACTCCTCATGCTGCTGCCAGGCCCGTAATCTGTCATGGGCCCCTGTACCGCCTCCTCATGCTGCTGCCAGGTCCAGAGTGTCTCATGGGTCCCTGTACGGCCTCCCATTGCTGCTGTCTCCATCGCCACACTCTGCCATGTGCCACTTTCAGGTCTCCTCACACTGCTGGTGGGTTCCATTTTGTCATAGGGTGCTGTATGGCCTCCCATTGCTGCTGCCTCCACCGCCACACTGTGGCTCCACACTCTGGTTTTGGCCCCGTGACTGCCCAAATGAGGGAAGTGTGCGGTGATTCTAAGATCGACGGCACTCATCTGCATGTCATACTGACTGACAGTATTATTTCTCTTCCCCAGCAGACGCCAAGGGCATTTAAATTAAAGGTACAGTGTTCTGCACTAATATAAAGGCTCTCTGAAGCCTAGAAACACCGTTTTTAAAGTTAAATTCGCAGCGAATATATTCGCATCGAATCAAATTTATTCCTCGAATTCGCCGAATCAGCCGAATCGAATTTTTGAATACTTCGCTCATCTCTAGTAAGGACCATACATACGGCCAACTGAACGAGCCCTTAAAGTGTCAGTTCTGTCGGTGACAACACTTTGATAATGAGAAAGGAGAGAGGAGACATGGCTGGAAGAACATCCACAACTGCTTAAAACCACCGATCTTTACGACAGTGGTATGTACATCGGCAAATCTGAATACGGATGGCACGTCAAACCGTAAAACAGATAGTCGATGGCAACAAAGGGCTAACAAGGGTCCACTTATGGGAGCCACCAATAGGAAATAAAGACTAGTATAGACACAGGGATCACCTGACGTGTGTGACCAAAGATTGGAAGATTGGTTCCTGCCCTGACCAATTCTGATTTCTTCTATGACATACAGATGGCGAGGTCGTTGTTTGGCGTACATTGCATGAACCCTAGACGCTGGGCTGGAAAGGGAGGTTGGCAGCAACACCATGTGGCTGATAGATCTGAAGGAACTTGGTGATGCTATTGCAACCTTTCTGACCTTTTTTTTTTACCCAGGAGGAAGCCCTAAAATAATTTTCAGCTTTTGAGGAACCCTTACTGAAACCTATTCATGTGGGATCAATGGGGGAAACGCCCTTAACATTGGTGGACAATAAGAAGAATGTCCCTTACATTAGTCGTCAATGGGAAGAATGTCCCTTACATTAGTCGTCAATGGGAAGAATGTCCCTTACATTGGTGGTCAGTTGGAAGAATGTCCCTTACATTAGGGGTCAGTGGGAAGAATGTCCCTTACATTGGTGGTCAGTGGGAAGAATGCTCCTTACATTGGTGATCAGTGGGAAGAATGTCCCTTACATTGGTGGTCAGTGGGAAGAATGTCCCTTACATTGGTGGTCAGTGGGAAGAATGCTCCTTACATTGGGGGTCAGTGGGAAGAATGTCCCTTACATTGGGGGTCAGTGGGAAGAATGTCCCTTACATTGGTGGTCAGTGGGAAGAATGTCCCTTACATTGGTGGTCAGTGGGAAGAATGTCCCTTACATTGGTGGTCAGTGGGAAGAATGTCCCTTACATTGGAGGTCAGTGGGAAGAATGTCCCTTACATTGGTGGTCAGTGGGAAGAATGTTCCTTACATTGGTGATCAATGGGAAGAATGTCCCTTACATTGGTGGTCAGTGGGAAGAATGTCCCTTACATTGGGGGTCAGTGGGAAGAATGCCCCTTACATTGGAGGTCAGTGGGAGGAATGTCCCTTACATTGGGGGTCAGTGGGAAGAATGTCCCTTACATTGGGGGTCAGTGGGAAGAATGTCCCTTACATTGGGGGTCAGTGGGAAGAATGTCCCTTACATTGGGGGTCAGTGGGAAGAATGTCCCTTACATTGGGGATCAGTGGGAAGAATGTCCCTTACATTGGGGATCAGTGGGAAGAATGTCCCTTACATTGGGGGTCAGTGGGAAGAATGTCCCTTACATTGGTGGTCAGTGGGAAGAATGTTCCTTACATTGGTGATCAATGGGAAGAATGTCCCTTACATTGGTGGTCAGTGGGAAGAATGTCCCTTACATTGGGGGTCAGTGGGAAGAATGCCCCTTACATTGGAGGTCAGTGGGAGGAATGTCCCTTACATTGGGGGTCAGTAGGAAGAATGTCCCTTACATTGGGGGTCAGTGGGAAGAATGTCCCTTACATTGGGGGTCAGTGGGAAGAATGTCCCTTACATTGGAGGTCAGTGGGAAGAATGTCCCTTACATTGGGGGTCAGTGGGAAGAATGTCCCTTACATTGGTGATCAGTGGGAAGAATGTCCCTTACATTGGAGGTCAGTGGGAAGAATGTCCCTTACATTGGTGGTCAGTGGGAAGAATGTCCCTTACATTGGGGGTCAGTGAGAAGAATGCTCCTTACATTGGGGGTCAGTGGGAAGAATGTCCCTTACATTGGAGGTCAGTGGGAAGAATGTTCCTTACATTGGTGGTCAGTGGGAAGAATGCTCCATACATTGGTGGTCAGTGGGAAGAATGCTCCATACATTGGTGGTCAGTGGGAACAGTGCACCCCTTACAGGGATGGTCATAATGCCACCTCTACAGATAGTTAAAAAGATCATTGGTGTCGTTTGGCACCATCAAATAGGAGGTCTATCAATCACAGCTCATGGAACCCCTAGCAACCTCTGGAGGAACCCTAGTATTTTATAGAACCCTGGTTGAGAATGGCTGTGCTATTGAGTCAGCACGCATCAACATTACAAAAAGGAATGTTCCAGCAACTAGTGGAATCCCCCACTACTGCTGCAAAGGATTCAGGCAGTTCTAAAGGAAATAAAGGGTCCGACCCCGGGACGAAATAGGGGCACCTAAAACAGTGACCACTGCGTGTGGGCAGTGGTGTATTTAGGTTTTGTGCTGCCCTAGGAAACACAAAAATTGCACCCCCCCCCCCGCAGAGAGAGACTGACATTGACCAACAACACCCCAGCTCCCCACCCAAGAGAGCCTTCCATTACCACTGCCCCCCATACACCAGCCACCAACCCCCATAGCGAGAGAGAGAAAGACACTAACCTTCACAGCTCTGGACATCCCCAAATGAGAGTCGGGTTGTACATACACCATCATGAAACCCTCAGCCTCTCTCGGAACCCACCAGGTCCCCATGACATGTGTGTCCCTTCTTCCATCCCTTCTTCCAATGGGCAGTGCTGCCCCCCCCCCCCTGAAAAAATGCCACCCTAGGCAAATGCCTTGTTTGCCTTGTGGTAAATACACCCATGCGTGTGGGCCTCTCTGGGAGATAATTTCGAGTTTTGAAGGCGAGACTACAGGCCTACATTTTAAATCAGGATAAATGTATAATAACACAACACAACATATTGATCGATAAGATCTATCAGACCGGCTTGGATAAGTATATGTTATGAAACACGAATAATCACCGTGATAAACATGTCATGCTTCAGTGCAATTATTAAACACTATTAGACCACCAAAGGGTTTCAGTGAGACAAGGAAAGCAACAGTCAGAGTGACAGTAATGATAGGAAGGACTTTCAATGTAAATGAGAAGTCACGACCAGCAGGTACAAGTACATACAAACAGCATAAATGTGGCAATAATACACAGAAATGTCCATAATGTAAAGAAACCACTTATCTAAATCAATAAAGGAGTCCAACAAGTCTGACTGCATAAAAGGAACATAAGAGAATAGAATTTAAGGTAGAAAAAGGCAATATATAGGATATACAATTATATAATTGTATAAATGGAAACTATTCAAATACCTCTGTCTATAAAAGGGTTGAATTATTGTTGGTGGAGCGCAGGATCCAAGGGTAAGTATAATCTGGTGCGATCTCCAGTTCTCTATTACACGGGGGGTATCCCTATGGGACCCCAGAATGGTCAAAGGAAAGTGGGAGAGATGAGAACATCATGTGATTTTATGGTAAGTCCAGTATAGATTTATCTCAAAACCACAGGTGAATTGCAACGAGTTTCAGGGGCTCAGTACTCTTCATCAGTGCTCATGCTGGTGATGATACCTCTGCCCATAAAAGGCTTCATTTGGTGTTGGTAGAGCGCTGGATCCAAGGGTAAGTATAATTTGGTGTGATCTCCAGTTCTCTATTACACGGGGTGAAAATAGAAGTATCGGGGGCTCAGTACTCTTCATCAGTGCACATGCTGGTGATGATACCTGTCAGGAATGGACTCGCCAATAGTGGTGGGACTCACCTGCCTTGTGGGTTGCAGTACCAGGACTGGCCAGCGGGTGCTCTCAGCAACCAGAGGCTCACTCCTGCAGTCAGCCAAAACACCTGAGGCTGATTGCAGGAGGTGCATATAAGGAATGGCTAGACTTGCAATCAGGGCCTTGGTGTATGTTTCCCAAGAGCCCCTGTACCTGCATCCTGTCTGCTTCCTGTCTGATCCTGCTTGATCCCTGACTCTGATTGAACTCCGCCTGTCCTGACCACTGCTATTCCTGACCACTCTCCAGTCTGCTCCTTTGGTACCTTGTCTGCCTGATTGTTCCTGACCCGGCCCGTCTGACTACGCTCTGCCTGCTCCTTTGTACCTTGCCTGCCCGTTTGCTACCGACCTGGCCTGCCCGACTACGCTTAGTATTGTTCTTTTGTTATCTGTTGGGGGTTTTGGTTTGGTTTGTTTGCACTGTGTTTATGTTTAGTCTTGCACTGCGTTTATGTATTGTTTAGTCTTAAATAAATTATATTGTTTATACTATATCTGAAGCCTGCGTTTCCCTGTGTCAGTCCACACACCTCTGGTCATACCCGGAGCCCTGACAATACCTCTGAATAGAATTTAAGGTAGAAAAAGGCAATATATAGGATATACAATTATATAATTGTATAAATGGAAACTATTCAAATACCTCTGTCTATAAAAGGGTTGAATTATTGTTGGTGGAGCGCTGGATCCAAGGGTAAGTATAATCTGGTGCGATCTCCAGTTCTCTATTACATGGGGGGGGGAGTATCCCTATGGCACCCCAGAATGGCCAAAGGAAAGTGGGAAAGATGAGAACATCATGTGATTTTATGGTTAGTCCAGTACAGATTTATCTCAAAACCACAGGTGAAAATACGAGTTTCGGGGGCTCAGTACTCTTCATCAGTGCTCATGCTGGTGATGATACCTCTGCCCATAAAAGGTTTGATTTGGTGTTGGTGGAGTGCTGGGTCCAAGGGTAAGTATAATCTGGTGCGATCTCCAGTTCTCTATTACACGGGGGTATCTCTATGGAACCCCAGAATGGTCAAAGGAAAGTGGGAAAGATGAGAACATCATGTGATTTTACTCAAAACCACAGGTGAAAATACGAGTTTCGGGGGCTCAGTACTCTTCATCAGTGCTCATGCTGGTGGGGATGATACCTCTGCCCATAAAAGGATTGATTTGGAGTTGGCGAAGCGTTGGATCCAAGGGTAAGTATATTCTGGTGCGATCTCCAGATCTCTATTACACGGGGGTATCCCTATGGGACCCCAGAATGGTCAAAGGAAAGTGGGAGAGATGGGAACATCATGTGATTTTATGGTACGTCCAGTACAGATTTATCTCAAAACCACAGGTGAAAATAGGAGTTTCGGGGGCTCAGTACTCTTCATCAGTGCTCATGCTGGTGATGATACCTCTGCCCATAAAAGGTTTGATTTGGTGTTGGTGGAGCGCTGGGTCCAAGGGTAAGTATAATCTGGTGCGATCTCCAGTTCTCTATTACAAGGGGGTATCCCTATGGGACCTCAGAATGGTCAAAGGAAAGTGGGAGAGATGGGAACATCACATGATTTTATGGTAAGTCCAGTACAGATTTATCTCAAAACCACAGGTGAAAATACGAGTTTCGGGGGCTCAGTACTCTTCATCAGTGCTCATGCTGGTGATGATACCTCTGCCCATAAATGGTTTGATTTGGTGTTGGTGGAGTGCTGGATCCAAGGGTAAGTATAAACTGGTGCAATCTCCAGAGGCAGATCTCTATTACACGGGGTATCTGGAATGGTTGAAGGAAAATAGGAAAGATGAGAGGTTTATGTGACTTTATAGTAAGTCCAGTATAGATTTACTTATCTCAGAACCACAGGTAAAAATCCGTGTTTTGGGGGCTCGAAACTCTTCATTGGTGCTCATGCTGGTGATGATTGAAGAAATAGTGGACAATGAGAATAGAACCTGAATTAGGATGGTGACAGTGCCAGAATGACAACCATAAAAAGAGTAGAATAATTTAGAGGTAAGTTGTATGAGCTTTCTGACTTTCAATTACCTCTGCCCATAAAAGGGTTGAATTGGTGTTGGTGGAGTGCTGGATCCAAGGATAGGTGCAATTTCCAGTCTTAAGAGGCAGCTCTCTATTACACGGGGTATCCCTATGAGACTCCGCAATGGTCGTAAGAAAGTTGCAAAGATTAGAGCATAACATGACTTTATGCAAAGTCCAGTATAAATTTATCTCAAAATCACAGACAAAAATACGAGTTTTGTGGGCTCAGAACACTATATCAGGGCGTATGCTGGTGATGATCGAGGTAATACTGGACAATAAGAACAGAGGATCAAGAATTATGATGGTGACAGTGCCAGTTTGACAGCCATAAAACCGGTTGAATACATTTGAGGAAAATTGGATGACTTTCTGAATTCCAGTTACCTCTACCCACAAAAGGGTTGAACTGGTGTTGGTGGAGCGCTGAATCCAAGGTTAAGTATAATCTGGCGCTGTCTCCAGTCTTAAGAGGAAGCTCTCTATTACACGGGGAATCCCAGTGGGAACCCAGAATGTCCGAAGGAAAGTGGGAAAAATGAGAGCATTGCATGGCTTTATAGTAAGTCCAGTATAGATTTATTTTTCTCAAAACCATGAAAATACGAGTTTCGGGGGCTCAGAACTCTTCATCAAGGAATATTCTGGTGATGATAGACATAATACTGGACAATGAGAGCAGAGGATCAAGAAGTATGAATGGTGACGGTGCCAGACAGCCATAAAAAGGGTTGTATACATCACAACATAATTCGTGATGAGATCTCCAGTGTCAAGCTTCCTCCTCCAATCAACATACCAGGCCCAGCACCAATCTCAACACTCTCCTCCTTCAACCCTGTTACCACCGAGGAAGTTACCGAACTCCTATCCAAGGCCCACTTCACCACCTGTCCCCTGGACCCTGTCCCCTCACAATTATTGCAGCCTCCTTCCTGCTCTATCCTAAACTCTCTAACCCGCATCTTCAACCTCTCACTCCACAGGCACCTTTCCCTCCCGGATCAAACATGCACTGGTTACCACCATACTTAAAAAACCCTCGCTGGACCTCACCTGTTTGAATAATTTAAGACCCATTTCCCTGCTCCCGTTTGCCTCTCGAGTGCCAACCGTACCTCACCCATGACAACCTTCTCGATCTTCTACAGTCTGGCTTCTGCCCACAACATTCCACTGAAACTGCCCTACTAAAACTCACTAATGACCTACTAACTGCTAAAACCAACGGCCATTACTCCATACTCATCCCAACCAATGGCCATTACTCCATACTCATCCCAACCAACGGCCATTACTCCATACTCATCCCAACCAACGGCCATTACTCCATACTCATCCCAACCAACGGCCATTACTCCATACTCATCCCAACCAACGGCCATTACTCCATACTCATCCCAACCAATGACCACTACTCCGTGCTCATCCCAACCAATGACCACTACTCCGTGCTCATCCCAACCAATGACCACTACTCCGTGCTCATCCCAACCAACGACCACTACTCCATACTCATCCCAACCAACGGCCATTACTCCATAGTCATCCCAACCAACGGCCATTACTCCATAGTCATCCCAACCAACGGCCATTACTCCATACTCATCCCAACCAATGGCCATTACTCCATACTCATCCCAACCAACGGCCATTACTCCATACTCATCCCAACCAACGGCCATTACTCCATACTCATTCCAACCAACGGCCATTACTCCATACTCATACTCCGAGACCTTTCTGCTGCCTTTGACACAGTCGACTACCCGCTCCTCCTCAGTAAACTCCACTCCATCGTCCTCCGTGACTCTGCTCTCTCCTGGTTCTCCTCTTACCTTTCTCAGCACACTTTCAGTGTCACATACAACTCCTCCTCCTCCGCTCCTCTTCCTCTTTCCGTTGGGGTACCCCAAGGCTCTGTCCTTGGGCCCCTCCTTTTCTCTCTCTACACCTCCTCCCTGGGCCAATTGATAACCTCCCATGGCTTCCAATACCACCTCTATGCTGATGACACCCAGATCTATCTCTCCACTCCCCAGCTCACCCCCTCAATCTCCTCACGTATCACAAATCTACTAAGTGACATATCAGCATGGATGTCACATCACTACCTTAAACTCAATCTTTGCAAAACTGAGCTGTAATATTTCCTCCTCCCCGATCCCCCACTCACGACTTTACCATTAACAGCACTACCATTGGTCCTTCCCCTCATGCCAGGGTGCTAGGCGTAATCCTAGACTCTGAGCCTTCCTTTGGGCCCCACATCCAATTATTGGCTAAATCCTGCCGCCTCAACCTCCGCAACATTTCCAAATCGGCTCCTTTCTGACCAATGACTCCACAAAACAAACTATCCATGCCTTGGTTATATCCCGCCTTGATTACTGCAACTCCCTCCTCACTGGTCTCCTGTTACACAGGCTATCCCCCCTTCAGTCTATTATGAATGCTGCTGCTAGACTCATCTACCTTACCAACTGATCGGCGACTGCTGCCCCTCTCTGCCAATCCCTCCACTGACCTCCACTCAGTGTTCTCCATCCCTCTCTGCCAATCCCTCCACTGACCTCCATTCAGTGTCCTCCACCCCTCTCTGCCAATTGCTCCACTGGCTTCCACTCAGCGTCCTCCACCCCTCTCTGCCAATCCCTTCACTGGCCTCCATTCAGTGTTCTCCATTCCTCTCTGTCAATCGCTCCACTGGCTTCCACTCAGTGTCCTCCACCCCTCTCTGCCAATCCCTTCACTGACCTCCACTCAGTGTCCTCCACCCCTCTCTGCCAATCCCTTCACTGGCCTCCATTCAGTGTTCTCCACCCCTCTCTGCCAATTGCTCCACTGGCTTCCACTCAGTGTCCTCCACCCCTCTCTGCCAATCCCTTCACTGACCTCCACTCAGTGTTCTCCACCCCTCTATGCCAATCCCTTCACTGACCTCCTCTCCACCCCTCTCTGCCAATCCCTTCACTGACCTCCACTCAGTGTCCTCCACCCCTCTCTGCCAATCGCTCCACTGGCTTCCACTCAGTGTCCTCCACCCCTCTCTGCCAATCCCTTCACTGACCTCCACTCAGTGTCCTCCACCCCTCTCTGCCACTCCCTCCACTGGCCTCCATTCAGTGTGCTCCACCTCTCTCTGCCAATCCCTCCACTGGCCTCCATTCAGTGTGCTCCACCCTTCTCTGCCAATCCCTCCACTGGCTTTCACTAACCCAACGTATAAAATTAAAAATACTAACCACAGCATACAAAGCCATCCACAACACTGCCCCCAGCTACATCACCAACTTAATCCACAGATTTCACCCAAAACGTCGGCTCCGCTCCTCCCAAGATATCTTGCTCTCTAACTCCCTTGTCACCTCCTCCCATGCTCGCCTCCAGAGCCTCTCCCATCCTCTGGAACTCAGGTGCCTAGCGTAGCCCAGAAGAACCCAGCCCAGGGTAGGTCTCCTATGTGGCCTACCCACCCAATGAAGAGGGGAACATGGAGGAAGTGTCACCTGTTTGCCCCCCTTTGCAAGCACACAATAATAATTATAAAAATACTACTACTATTGATAATAATCATAATGATATTAATAATATTATCAACAATAATAATAACAATTATATTTAAAAAAAAAAAAAAAAAACAGTAAGCGAAAAAAAAAAAATTATAGATGGATGGGGAATGAACTGCAAGGTATTGAGGAGAAAAAAAGGTCCAACGTAACACAAGATTCTAAAATAGATATGCATAATATTATTATTATTATATATTATTATATTTTTTATTATTATTATCATATATTATATATTATTATATTTTTTTTTATTATTATTATTATTATTTTCATCATATATTATTATTATTATCATATATTATATATTAATATAATATATTTTTTATTATTATTAGTATTCTCATCATTTATTATTATTATTATTAGTATTATATATTATTATAATATAATTATTATTATTAGCACTATGCACTAAACACAATAGTGTGAACTTTATGAAAAACTCAATAAGAAAATATTTAAATCTGACGATGTATAAATAGCAGTGGCGTACAATCTGAATAGAGACGCCTGGAATGGTGAGAGCCAATTATCTTCTCTAGCAGATTATTCAGCCTCTGCATTCCGGACAATGGCAGTTGATTAAAATTTCCTATTTGCAGGTCAATAATAAATGGCAGTCTGATCCGATCTCCGGGAGGCACAATGTTTCGAATGGGTCCCAGCGGGTTCACAAACAAACAGCCTGCTAGGAATTGTATTCTTAATTTCAAAAACAGGAATTTCATACAACTGCCACTCATTGAATGCGGCGACTGTAGGAAGGATACAATGCTGCGCTGTCATTTACCTGCAGGGAACGGGCGCCTATTATGGGATTTCAGTACATGCCGCGGTATAATCTGTTCGCTTTATAGCAGTGAAGGAGGGAAAACAAATCTGACAAAGATTTTGATATTTTATGTTTGTGATTTCAGGGAAAGTAAACTTTGTGAGAATTCAGAATGCAGACGAATCGCCAACACAACACAGGGAGGGAGGACGGGGCGTGAACGATGAATTCACTATTAAAGCTGGCCACACCCTAGTAGATTTGTGTTCAAAGTTCAGTACCCCCCAAATTTCACATCAGAATCCTCAGCCCCCCCATTTCACATCAGAGTCCTCAGGACCCCCCCCATTCTACATCAGAATCCTCAGTATCCCCTCCTCATTTGAAATCATCATCCTCAGTACCCCCTCATTTCACATCAGCATTCCCAGTACCCCCCCCCATTTCATAGCGCCCTCAGTACCCCCCCATTTCATGTCAGCATTCCCAGTACCCCCCATTTCACATCCGGATCCACCAGTACCCCCCATTTCACATGAGCATTCCCAGTACCCCCTCATTTCAAGTCAGGGTCATCAGCACCCCCCCATTTCACATCTGCATCCTCAGTACCCCCCCCGTTTCACATTAGAATCCCCAGTATCCCCTCCATTTCACGTCCGCATCCCCAGTACCACCCATTTCACATCCACATCCCCAGTACCCCCATTTCACATCAGCACCCCCAGTACCCCCCCATTTCATATCAGCACCCCCAGTACCCCCCCCCCCCATTTCATATCAGCACCCTCAGTACCCCCCATTTTAAGGCAGCACCCTCAGTACCCCCCATTTCACATCCGGATCCCCAGTACCCCCCATTTCACATCCGCTTTCCCAGTACCCCCTCATTTCACATCAGAGTCATCAGCACCCCTCCATTTCACATCTGCATCCCTAGTACCCCCCATTTCAAATCAGCATCTTCAGTCCCCCTCCCTTCAAATCCTGAGTCCCCCTCCCCCACCTATCCACAAAAGATTCCTGACTGTGGCAGCATGGCGGTGGGCAGGAGGTGGGGGGAGTCAGATATCTGCCCTCTTTTGAATGCTGGGGCTGCCCTACATACCGCCCACCCTGGATTAGCATCATGCGTTTCCAGGGCCATGTCAGGCCAGTACAAATCCCCCCAAATGTCAGGCCAGTACAAATCCCCCCAAAATGTCAGGACAGTACAGATACCCCCCAAATGTCAGGACAGTACAAATCCCCCCAAATGTCAGGACAGTACTAATGCCCCCCAAATGTCAGGACAGTACAAATCCCCCCCAAATGTCAGGACAGCACAAATACCCCAAATGTCAGGACAGTACAAATCCCCCCCAAATGTCAGGACAGTACAAATCCCCCCAAAATGTCAGGACAGTAAAGATACCCCCCAAATGTCAGAACAGGACAAATCCCCCCAAATGTCAGGACAGGACAAATCCCCCCAAATGTCAGGACAGGACAAATCCCCCCCAAATGTCAGGACAGGACAAATCCCCCCAAATGTCAGGACAGGACAAATCCCCCCAAATGTCAGAACAGAACAGGACAAATCCCCCAAATGTCAGGACAGGACAAATCCCCCCCAAATGTCAGGACAGGACAAATCCCCCCAAATCTCAGGACAGGACAAATCCCCCCAAATCTCAGGACAATATGAATACCCCCAAATGTCAGGACAGTTCAAATCCCCCCAAAATGTCAGGCCAGTACAAATCCCCCCCCCCCCAACTGTCAGGCCAGTACAAATCCCCCCAAAATGTCAGGACAGTACAGACACCCCCCAAATGTCAGGACAGTACAAATACCCCCCCCCCCCCCAAATGTCAGGACAGCACAAATCCCCCCAAATGTCAGGACAGTACAAATCCCCCCCAAACGTCAGGCCAGTACAAATCCCCCAAAAATGTCAGGACAGTACAAATCCCCCCCAAATGTCAGGACAGTACAAATCCCCTCCCCCCCAAATGTCAGGACAGCACAAATCCCCCCAAAATGTCAGGACAGTACAAATCCCCCCCAAATGTCAGGCCAGTACAAATCCCCCCCAAACGTCAGGACAGTACAGATACCACCCAAACATCAGGCCAGTACAAATCCCCCCAAATGTCAGGCCAGTACAAATCCCCCCCAAATATCAGGACAGTACAAATCCCCTCAAATTACCCC
This sequence comes from Staurois parvus, assembly GCF_062004578.1. Taxonomy (NCBI): domain Eukaryota; kingdom Metazoa; phylum Chordata; class Amphibia; order Anura; family Ranidae; genus Staurois; species Staurois parvus. The sequence continues at coordinate 59,363 of NW_028319067.1, forward strand.
ATTTTGTAGACAGTAGACTGTCTGCGGTATTCAGAGGCATGGCGAGTTTTTTTAAGTTGTAATTTTTGTGATAATTTTTTTTGAAAATAACGAAATGAAAAATTATTTCACCATTTTTTTTACCATACTGTCACCAATGCAGTGCGGCGTCAGCATATAACTGGTGTGGCGGTGATCAGGGACACTGACTGGTGACAGTATAGAAAAAAAATGTATATATTTGTTTTCAATTTTTTTTATTAAATTTTTTTTCTTTTTATAAAACACTGCGACCAGAGTAATAGGATGTTACCATAGTAACAGTGTACTGCTCTGCGGAGGTGATCAGTGATTTTACACATTATGATTGCCTATAGCAGTGAATTTCATTGTATATAAGCAACATTTAACTGAATGAAATCGATTCATCCACTGTTTGTTGTTGTGATTAGCCACAGCTAATCACATGACACAGATGGGCTGTGATTGGCTCAGTCTGTACCATGTGATCACAGCTAGCAACACAACTGTACAATGGATGGCAGGAAAGGAAGCCATCCATTGTTATGATCGGTCTAACAATGGAATGTTCGGTGTAACACTGAGAGACAGAATACAACAACAAATTCAGCAGAAATGCGTCTAACAAATGATGACTGATCTGCATGTTCATGAGGGAAAGAAGGATTTGATCCCCTTCACAAAACATGACTTAGTACTTGGTGGCAAATCCCTTGTTGACAATCACAGATGTCAGATGTTTCCTGCAGTTGGCCCCCAGGTTCGCACACATCTCAGGAGGGATTTTGGCCCACTCCTCTTGGCAGATCCTCTCCAAGTCATTAAGGTTTGGTGGCTGACGTTTGGCTCCCTCCACAGATTTTCAATCGGATGAAGGTCTGGAGACTGGCTAGGCCACTCCAGGACCTTCATGTGCTACTTCTTTTTTTGTTTACAAACGATTTTATTGTACATAAGTAGACAGTAAAACAACAGCACAGTATGAAAGTGATATTGTCAACAAAAATATGGCACATTTGAAATGTACAATACATAAAAGTATATTAACAGAAAAAAGAAGATAGAGGAAGAAAGAAATTTATGAGTGCATGAGATACATAAATGATAAAATAGATTGAGTGATACATCTATCAACAATATATGTCAGCCATTCCTTACCGGGGATGTTGTCAATCATGCAATAAATGTCTACAATCCTTCCATGACTCCCATTTTTTATCGTATAAGTGCATCTTATCCAGTAGTGTATAATGAATACGTTCCATAAGCATTACATCGTCAATTCTGTGTAAAACGGAGTCCAAGGGTACAACATTAGACCGCCAATGCAGGGCAATGGACCATAAAGTGGCAATACATAATGTATGTAGCAATCTCAGAGTGGCATCAGGGACCCCTGGGATATGAACCCCCAATAAACAGGTCTGTATGGACAACTGCATCGGGTTGCCCGATAGTGAGGTAGCCACCTCAGATATCTTACGCCAGATCAAAGATATGTTCGGGCAATCCCAAAACATATGGACCAAAGTGCCTGTGCGGCCACAGCCCCGGAAACATAAAGGGGATGTTTGTGGAAACATTGTATGTAGTCTGGACGGAGTATAATACCATCTGGTTAAAACTTTAAGGGCCGTCTCACGAACCGAAAGAGATCTAGAGCTCTTGCATATATTATCCACCATGGAGTCCCAATCCTCATCCGAAAAAGTGATACCACAATCCTCCTCCCACCTCTGCCTGTACATAGGGGGAGCATGAAAAAGACAGATCAAAAATTGGTGATAAAGATCTGAAATAAGACCCCTACCTCTAGGAGAGTCACGGCTGATACGTTCAAAAAAAGAGATCGGAGAAGACGGGGTAAGGCCAAAGTGCGCATTAAAAAAGTGCCTAATCTGTCTATAACGAAGGTACTCACGAAGAGGAACATCAAATAGCACGCGCAGCATATCGAAGGTAATATAAGATCCTCCTCTTTGGAAATCAGATAATCTGACAAAGGATCGATCATACCACCAACGAAACATGTGAGGGGAAGAAAAGGCTACAACAAAAGTAGGATCACCAAAAAATGAAACACCTGGGGGAATATGAGAGACTAAACTCAGCTTAGCCTTGTATTTGGACCAAAGTGTCAGTGAGTGGGTCACTATAGAGTTATGAAAAGTAAGCGATCGGGGGGAGATTTTAGACCATAAAATTCCCGGTAAATAAAAAGGACGTATCGACTGAGACTCAAACTTGATCCACGGGATTTGAGAGTTAATAGTAGCCCATTGTGATAATTGCGCAAAACGAGCCGAGAGGTAATATAGCCAAAAGTTAGGAAGACCAAGACCTCCCGTCCGTTGTGAACGATACAAAATGGATGAGGCAAAACGTGGATGCTTATTTCCCCAAATAAAATTGTTAATAATCCGCTGAAAATGATCCAAAAACGTTTTTGAAACCGGAACTGGAAGTGCCCTAAAAAGATAAAGCAGTTTGGGCAAAATATTCATTTTAACCGCCGTGACTCTACCCAGAAAGGAGATATGATAACCGTGCCAAATCTTCAGTAGAGTAGAGAGACGTGATACACATGGTGGATAATTAGCTGTAAACATATCCGAGTATCTGGGAGCAAGATTAATCCCCAAATAGGATATCCTGTCCTTGACCCAGCGAAATGGAAAAGAACTACGGAGAGATGCACTTAGGGAGTCAGGAACATTAACAGGCATAATTACCGATTTGGTAAAATTAACAGTGAGACCTGACACTTTAGCAAAATCATTCAATACGACACACAAATTAGGCAAAGAAGTCAACGGGTTAGTAATAAAAAGCATAACATCATCAGCATACATGCTCAACTTAAAATGTGAAACTAATAACGAATAGCCAGAAATATCCGAATGCGATTTGATCGCCAATGCCAAAGGTTCCAACACCAGCGCAAACAAAAGGGGTGAAAGAGGACAACCCTGACGGGTACCTCTACCCAATGTAAAAAAGTCAGAGTTACAGCCAGGAAGCCTTATTCTTGTTTTAGGAGAGTCGTATAGGGCATGTATGCCTGCCAAAAACCCATCACTGAAGCCCATTTTCTGTAGCAAAGAGAACAAGTAGGGCCAAAGAACACTGTCAAAGGCCTTGTTTATGTCTAAACTCATCAACAGAACCTCTTTGGAATGTAAATTGGCATCTTGAATAACGTTTAGAGTGAGACGAATGTTATCAGTAATAAATCTGTCGGGAATAAAACCCGACTGGTCTGGAGATACCAAAGAGGAGATAATAGGAGCCAACCTGTTCGCCAAAATGCGGCTAAATATCTTCAGATCGTTATTCATTACTGAGATTGGTCTATAGTTTTGTGGCAGACAGTGGTCTTTCTGTGGCTTGGGTATTAGAGACATGTTAGCTAACAACATCTCCTCGGGGAATTTACCCCCCTGTAAAACATCATTAAATAGTGTTATCAAGTATGGAGCCAATATAGAGGTAAAATGTTTATAATAGCCAGCAGTAAATCCGTCAGGACCCGGCGCAGTAGAGCGTTTCAGCGTTCCCATTGCACATGTTATTTCCTCTAAGGTACATGGGGCATTAAGAGAGGCAATCTGAGAAGGTGTGAGAGCAGGAAGGGGTATAGAATCTAGCCATGAATCTGATAGAGAAACAGAATCCGACTGTGGAGAAGCCAATAGTTTAGAATAAAAATTTTCAAAAATACCCAAAACTTCCTGAGGTAAAGATGAGATAGCACCTGAATTAGTACGCAATTTATACACATGTGGCGGGCGCAAAGAATGGTTCAATTTCCTTGCAAACATGGTAGATGCTGAGTTGCTATGTAATAGGAACGAGGCCTTCGACCAGCGGAGGGCCTTTTCAGTTTTTTGGGAAAGTAGGGCATTTAGTTCCAAGCGCTTTTGGGACAATAGCTGTTTATTGAGTAAAGATGGATCAGCTACATGGCTTCTATAGTGTGCTTCTAATTCTCGGGTTAAAAGTAGTATCTGCTGCCAACGTTTTTTATTTCTGGCCGAAGCCATAGAGATAAGTCGGCCCCGTAGGACCGCCTTGTGAGCTACCCAGAGTGTGGCTGGGGAAATATCAGGGGTTGAATTAGATTGAAAGTATTCCTTAAGAGATGTAATCACCTCCTGCCGAGAGTCAGTATCAGTTAGCATAGAATCATTAAGTCTCCATGAAAAGGGAGTAGGTGCCAATCCCACAAACGTGATAGATAAGGCCATAATACTGTGATCCGACCAGGGGCTCAAATGAATACTAGCTATCCTAGAATTAGCTAGCAATATAGGGGTACAAAAGATATAGTCTAGTCTAGCATAAGAGTCATGTGGGTGGGAATAAAATGTGTAATCCCTGGCTCCCGTGTTGTGCGCTCTCCAAGCATCCACCAACTGGAGGGCATCTAGTTTCTTAGTAAGGGATTTTGGGAAAGCTTGGGAAGTGTGCGAGGCGGAACTACGGTCCAGAAGAGGATTTGCCACCAGATTAAAATCCCCACCCACCAATAGATGGGGGGACAAAAATTTATCCAGTGCACCAAAAAATTTAAAAAAAAAAGTAGCCTGTGCCGAATTTGGTGCATAGACATTAGCAATTGTAAGTTCTCGACCTGAAAGGGTGCCCTTAAGAATAATAAACCTACTGTCTGGATCACGATACACATGTTGAACCTCAAAGGGAAATGAGTTATGTAGAAAAATGGCCACTCCCCTACTCTTGGAGGAATGTAGGGTATAATACCCCTGCCTATAGGATCTATGAAAAAAGGTCGGGTGTTTTGCGGCTGCAAAATGCGTTTCCTGTAATAAGATGATTTTTGCTCCTAATCTTTTATATTGAAGAAAGGCTGTTTTGCGCTTATTTGGCGAATTGAAACCCTGGACATTATGCGAAATACATTGAATTGCCATAATAAACAGAGCTTGCCACTATCATCATAAAAGTACACATTACAAAGATATCCCCTAAAGTTATTTGATTAGACATAGAAACCCGCAGGTCTGCATCAGACAGACATACAGGTGGCAGATCTAGCCTAGGGGACCTCCAGACCCCAACATAGGGGTCGTGATGTCCACAGACCGACATAATACCATCCTCATACACTAAAGTTTTGAGAGAAGAGAAAACGAAAAACAATGGAGAAAAAGCTTTAATATCTTCTATATTTGAAAGGGTAACTGAAGAACATGGATCAGGCAGAAAAGTCGTCATACCTGATAAAACAAAAAGGTCAAACATTAAGGGGCCATATGGGCCCAAACCCTGTCTCCTTAGAACATGGAAAACAGAGCTGCCACCCCGCAATCGGGCGGCGACACCTCCGGCCATGTCAGGAGGCAGGGTGGGGTAACGTGTCAAAGAGTAGTACAACCATGAATTAATGGGCGCAATTAGGAGGGTCCAATGACCCTTGTCATACCTTAACTCGTCCAGTTATCAATGCAAGGCATACAAAATATTCAGTATTGCAAAAATATCACAGCAGTAACCACAGAAATATACAACCTGACAATGTGAGAAATAGAGAGCAAAATCCCTGTGTCCCAAATCTTAGTAAAGTCATAAAAAACAATAGACCAGACCATAGACTATCAAGACAATGAGTATTAGGCAAATGAGAATGGGCCTGTCAACCCGGTTCTTGTCTGACTCTCCTTCTATCCCTCCGTGGGGAAGGGGTATGCCAAATGGGAGAGATACGAGGGGTGGAGGGTGGGCGTTGAGGTGATGGGGCATCCGCCAAGCCTAATTTGGCCAAGATTGCTCTACCTTCGGGAGGGGATGTAGCGATATATGTGCTCCCATTATGTGGAACTATCAGCTTAAAAGGGAAGCCCCACTTGTAGCGGATACGAGCAGAGAACAGGGCAGTTGTAACTTCTTTCATTTTTCTACGCCTCTCCAACGTGGCCGGGGAAACATCAGGATAGATTTGTAAAACCGAGCCCTCAAAAGAGATCGTTGGAGTATTGCGAGCAGCTCTGAGTATTTCTTCCTTGGTCAGAAAATCCTTCATGCACAAGACAATATCCCTAGGCGGCTCGTCAGCAGGAGGTTTAGGGCGTAGGGCTCTGTGGATACGGTCACAAGCAAAAGATCCAGGGTCACGATCCGGAAGGAGTGACTTGAATAACTTGATTATAATTAATGAAAGATCCGACATAGACTCCGGGATTCCCCTGATTCGCAGATTATTCCTGCGATTGCGATTATCAAGATCCTCAACCTGCGCCTGCAGTTGTGAAAAGGCCGTTTGTAAATGATCATGCTCTCTGGAAAGTTCACCATAGGCCAGGCTAAGTTCATCGTGTTTGGTTTCCAAGCGGTCTGTCCTAGAGCCCAGCGTGGCTATTTCCTGAGAGAGAACATTAGTGCTTTTATGCAATTCTGATTGAAATTTGGCGGCTAGTTTGGCGTACATAGATTCCAAGCAGGACTCCAAGTCCCCTTTTGTGAGTTGCTGTGTATTTTCGCTGACCAAGGCCGATAAGGGAACGGTGGTATCCCGTGTGGGATCGGACAGGGATGCTCGCTCTGCATTGACTGGAGACATGCTGCAAATCTCGTGAGCCTTAAGGAGGTATGTCGTGAGGGACTTCTGAGCTTGTCCCTTTTTTTTCTTGGTGGACGGCATACAAAAGAATCTCCCGGGGGTGATCAACTGAAAATTGGAAAGTGAATGGAGATTATAACCCCAGGGGACCTATAGCGCCCAAAATAGGTTCAGGGTTGTAGTTACATGGATGCTGTCAAACCCATCTGCAATAACATTATATTGTAAAAATATTCAGCAAGCCTTGAAAGGGTAGATAGAACATAAGTCACAGCAACCAGCAAAAATTTTACTCCGGGGCAGGATGATAGCACCAGATCCCAGCTCAGGACACAAGAGGGATGGGTGGGAAGCAGGAAGCAGAGGACCTCCGATTCTGAGCTCAGGGCCCTGCAGGGAGACACCCCCCGGGGCAGTATCAAGGCCCCAGTAGGCCTCTGAGCCCAGCAAGGGCCACAGACAGAGAAGGAGATGGGCTCTGGGGTTATTAATGTGAGGCCCACTTCCCAAATCACTGTGGGGAGATCATAATGACAGGATGCCGCCTGTACCCCCCACTCACTGTGTCCAGGTGAAAGGAGGCCTCTGGCAGATGGCGTAGGCCGCAAACGTCGCCGCCGCCGCGGGGAGCAGCAACACTCAGCGACGTCCCTCTCTCAGCCTCTGTGAAGCAGAGGACGCTGCAGACTTCCTCGGGTGATCCCCCACAGCCCGGATGGCAGCGGATGCGGATAGGAGGTGCCGGAGCCCCGGCCCACGCGGCCGCACCAGGCCGCGAACGTCCGCCGCCACGAAGGGCGGAAATATCGCCCGGATTCTACCTCCCAGGTATCCAGGATGATACCAGGGCCCTCCGCTGCTCCACTGAGATCCGCTGCTGCACGGATGGCAGCGGATTCCGGAATACGGCGCCGGAGCTCCGAATTATGCGGCCGCTCCGGTCGCCATCTTGGACACGCCCCCCATGTGCTTCTTCTTGAGCCGCTCCTTTGTTGCCTTGGCCGTGTGTTTTGGGTCATTGTCATGCTGGAACACCCATCCACGACCCAATTTCAATGCCCTGGCTGAGGGAAGAAGGTTGTCACCTAAGATTTGATGGTACATTGCCCCGTCCATCGTCCCTTTGATGCGGTGCAGTTGTCCTGTCCCCTTAGCAGAAAAACACCCCCAAAGCAGAATGTTTCCACCACCATGTTTCACAGTTGGGATGGTGTTCTTGGGGTCATAGGCAGCATTCCTTCTCCTCCAAACATGGCGAGTTGAGTTGATGCCAAAGAGCTGGATTTTGGTCTCCTCTGACCACAACACTTTCCACCAGTCCTCCTCTGTATCATTCAGATGTTCAGTGGCAGACTTCAGACGGGCCTGGACATGGGCTTTCTTGAGCAGAGGGACCTTGCGGGCACTGCAGGATTTCAGTCCTTGTCGGCGTAGTGTGTTATCAATTGTTTTCTTGGTGACTGTGGTCCCAGCTGCCTGGAGATCATTGACAAGATCCTCACGTGTAGTTTTGGGATGATTCCTCACTGTTCTCATGATCATTGACACTCCACGAGGTGAGATCTTGCATGGTGCACCAGACCTAGGGAGACTGACACTTGTTTTGTGTTTCTTCCATTTGTGAATGATTGCACCAACTGTTGTCACCTTCTCACCAAGCTGCTTGGCCATAGTTTGGTAGCCCAGTCCAGCCTTGTGTAGGTCTACCATCTTGTCCCTGACCTCCTTGGACAGCTCTTTGGTCTTTGCCATGGTGGAGAGTTTGGAATCTGATGGTTTGATGGCTCCTGTGGACAGGTGTCTTTTATACAGGTAACACAATGAGATTAGCAGCACTCCCTTTAAGAGACTGCTTCTAATCTCAGCTTGTTACCTGTATGAAAGACACCTGGGAGCTAGAAATCCTGCTGAATGATAGGGGATCAAATCCTTCTTTCCCTCATGAACATGCAGATCAGTCATCACTTGTTAGACGCATTTCTGCTGAATTTGTTGTTGTATTCTGTCTCTCAGTGTTACACCGAACATTCAATGTTTAGACCGATTGTTTCTTTGTGAGGGGCGAACATTCAGCATCAGCAGGGGAGCAAATACACATTTCCTGCACTATATATATACAGTTGCAAGAAAAAGTATGTGAACCCCTTTGGGATTACGTGGAGTTTTGCATGAATTGGGCATAAAATGTGCTCTGAACGTCATCTAAGTCACAACAATAGAAGAACACAGTCTGCTGAACATAATACTACACAAACATTAGATGTTGCCATGGTTTAATTGCACATAACATGTAAACATTCACAGCGCAGGGAGGAAAAAGTATGTGAACCCCTTGGTTTAATTGCACATAACATGTAAACATTCACAGCGCAGGGAGGAAAAAGTATGTGAACCTTTGGACTTAATAACTGGTTGACCCTCCTTTGGCAGCAATAACCTCAACCAAACGTTTCCTGTAGTTGCAGGTCAGACCTGCACAACGATCTGGAGTCATTTTGGACCACTCCTCTTCACAAAACTGTTTCAGTGTAGCAATATTCTTGGGATGTCTGGTGTGAATCGCTCTCTTAAGGTCATGCCACAGCATTTCAATCGAGTTGAGGTCAGGACTCTGACTGGGCCACTCCAGAAGGCGTATTCTGTGCTGTTGCAGCCATTGTTTTGTTGAATTACTTGTATGCTTTGGGTCATTGTCCTGTTGCATCACCCATCCTCTGCGGAGCTTCAGTTGGCGGACAGATGGTCGTAGGTTTTCCTGCAAAATGTCTTGATAAACTCTGGAATTCATTTTCCCATCAATGACAACAATCCGTCCAGGCCCTGAGGCAGCAAAGCAGCCCCAAACCATGATGCTCCCTCCGCCATGTTTCACAGTGGGGATGAGGTTTTGATGTTGGTGTGCTGTGCCTTTTTTTCTCCACACATAGTGTTGTGTGTTCTTCCCAAACAACTCAATCTTGGTTTCATCTGTCCACAGTATATTTTGCCAGTAGTGCTGTGGAACATCCAGGTGCTCTTTTGCAAACTTCAAACGTGCTGCAATATTCTTTTTGGGCAGCAATGGCTTCCTCCGTGGTGTCCTCCCATGTACTCCATTCTTGTTTAATGTTTTCCTTATTGTAGATGTGTCAACAAAAATGTTAGCATGTGCCAGAGATTTCTGTAGGTCTTTAGCTGACACTCTGGGATTCTTCTTTACCTCATGCAGCATTCTGCGCTGTGCTCTTGCAGTCATTCTTACAGGACGACCACGCCTAGGGAGAGTAGCAACAGTGCTAAACTTTCTCCATTTGTAGACAGTCTGTCTTACCGTGGACACATGAACATCAAGGCTTTTGGAGATACTTTTGTAACCCTTTCCAGCTTCATGCAAGTCAACAATTCTTGATCGTAGGTCTTCTGAGAGCTCCTTTCTGCAAGGCATGGTTCACATCAGACAGTGCTTCTTGAAACCAGTAAACCCAAAACAGGTGTGTGTTTTTTAAGGGCAGGACAGCTGTCAGCAACACATCCAATATCATCACACTGATTGGAGTCAAGGTTGGCTCACTCCTGGCTCCAATCAGCTCTGGGAGAAGTCATTAAGCTACGGCCTCACATACTATTTCCTCCCTGCACTGTGAATGTTTACATGTTATGTGCAATGAAACCATGGCAACATCTAATGTTTGTGTAGTATTATGTTCAGCAGACTGTGTTCTTCTATTGTTGTGACTTAGATGACGTTCAGAGCACATTTTATGCCCAATTCATGCAAAACTCCACGTAATCCCAAGGGGTTCACATACTTTTTCTTGCAACTGTATATATATATATATATATATATATATATATATATATATATATATACATATACGGGGACCTTACATTGTACGCCCCCTGAGGGTTAGGGACTGATGTGAATGGAGTTTGCATGTTCTCCCTGTGCTTGCGTGGGTTTCCTCCGGGTACTCCGGTTTCCTCCCACACTCTAAAGACATGCTGGGAGGTGAATTGGCTCCTGTCTAAATTGTCCCTAGTATGTGTATGTATGAATGTGAGTTAGGGACCTTAGATTGTACGCTCCTTAAGGGTTAGGGACTGATGTGAATGTACAATATATATGTAAAGAGCTGCGTAAATTGACGGTCCTATATAGTACCTGTAATAAATAATAAATGTGACCTGCTGTGATTGGTCACGTGGTACCAGCAATGGGCACACAGATCAGTTGTGTCCGATTGACACACTCGGTGGCAGATCTCACCGCAGCACAGTCCTGCAGGCGCATGCGAGGACGTCACATGTCATCCACCTGGCCGTCAGTTTGCTATTGTCCAGGCGGGAACTGGTTAACCTAACAGCATGTATTTGAAGTGTGAGAGGAAACCCACGCAGGCACAGGGAGAACACGCAAACTCCAGGCAGGTGGTGCCGTGGTTGGGATTTGAACCATCGCCCCCGAGTACTGCCAGGCGGAAGAGCTAACCATTTAGCCGCTGTGCTGCCCCGTAACACTGGTACTGTGGCCAGAAACTGAAAAAGTATAGTAGTTGCAAATGACGACATTTTATTGTTTTATCTCTACTATCGGTGGGATTACTCGCCAGCCTCGGGGGGCACCTCGCCTCCCACTCTAGACCTCGGGTCTGTCAGTGATCCGTATGCTACATGGCTGATTTCCTGGAGAGGTATGACTCAGTTTTTACGAAGACCGCAATTATAGGGGTATGGAGGCTCAATCAGCTTTCTAAATGCTCTCCAACTCCAGCTGAACCTGCAGTGCCTATAATTCTTACATCTCATACATGAAACGCGACTCTTCAGGAGACGAGGATGGAAGGGGCCGCAGATGGGATCTTTTTCCAATCATCTTTGTTGTATATCGCCAAAATCCGCAAGTTCCTAACCCCAGAAACCACTAAACAGCTCATCCACTCCCTCATCATATCACGACTCGACTACTGCAACTCCCTCCTCACTGGCCTGCCTCGCCGCTGGCTATCCCCGCTTCAGTCCATCCTGAATACGGCTGCCAGACTCATTCACCTTTCCAACTGCTCCATCTCCGCCACCCCCCTCTGCCAATCCCTCCACTGGCCTCCATTCAGTGCCCTCCACCCCCCTCTGCCAATCCCTCCACTGGCCTCCATTCAGTGCCCTCCACCCCCCTCTGCCAATCCCTCCACTGGCCTCCACTCAGTGTCCTCCACCCCCCTCTGCCAATCCCTCCACTGACCTCCACTCAGTGTCCTCCACCCCCCTCTGCCAATCCCTCCACTGACCTCCACTCAGTGTCCTCCACCCCCCTCTGCCAATCCCTCCACTGGCCTCATTTCAGTGTCCTCCACCCCCCTCTGCCAATCCCTCCACTGGCCTCCCCTCAGTGTCCTCCACCCCCCTCTGCCAATTCCTCCACTGGCCTCCACTCAGTGTCCGCCACCCCCCTCTTCCAATCCCTCCACTGGCTTCCGATTGCGCAACGGATCAAATTCAAAATCCTAACGCTGACGTACAAAGCCGTCCACCATACTGCCCCAAACTACATCACTGACCTAATATCCAAGTACCGCCCAACACGCACACTCCGCTCCTCACAAGACCTCCTTCTCTCTAGTTCCCTGGTCTCCTCCTCCCATGCCCGCCTCCAGGACTTCTCCAGGGTGTCACCCATCCTCTGGAACTCCCTGCCCCAACCCATCAGATTATCACCTACCCTCCTCTCCTTTAGGCCCACCCTGAAAACCCATCTCTTCAGGGAAGCCTACCTCACCCCCTGCTAACTTGCCGACCTCCTCCACTCTTCCTACCACCCCATCCCCCACAGCTATCTCCTCCTGTGCCACCATCCCCTCCCTCCTAGATTGTAAGCTGGAAAGAGCAGGGCCCTCGATCCCCTCGTGTATTGCATTGTATTGGTATTGTTCTGTCACATGTTCTGTCCCCCATTGTAATGTACAGCGCTGAGCGAACTATTGGCACTTTATAAATACTGTATAATAATAATAATAATATCCCTTCTCGCCATCTCTGAGATCCCGAGACGGGTCTGGGCCGGCCCGGGGCTCTCTGAGTTTACTGAATTACCTAGGCAGGGTGACGCGGAAAGCGCTTTTCCCCAAATGGCGCGGTGCAAAAAAGGGGTAGGCAACCTTGGAGAGGTGGAGATCAACCCGAGCAACATGAAAAAGAACAAAGATCACCGGGGTTTGGCACTTTTTTCTTTTTTTTGATTAGCAATGCCTAACTAAATAGTAAGGAAAATTTAGAGAAAATGTAATAAAACAAAATGTCACTGTGTCATGTTTCACATGCCTGTCATATGCCTTTAAGTGTTCTCTGTTTGCTCCTTCCTTTCCTCTGGTTTAGTTCATGCTGTATAGATAGCCCCACCCCTTTTCCCAGTAAGGCATTTCAGCTTCTAGACTCATGTCATGAAGCAGATCACATTATGATCTTTTGACCTATCCGATGTTCATTGATGTAAGATTCTCTCAGTTTATGGAATAAACTTCACAAGATCTACAAGGTGTCTTCTGGATCGAGTCACTGCCTGTGATATTCAACTAATATTGGAGTTATCGCTATCTCATCACGACTGTAAGTTACAGAGATCACACTTTCAGTGCTTAGATTGGAGAGACAGAACAGTCAAAAGATCAGTGAAATGTCTTCATAGAATCCTTGCTAGCTTTGGATACACAGTGAGATGTTATATGGACACTGGAATAGCATCTGACAGCAGCCATCTCTACACAAGCCTGTACATGTCTGGAAGTATATCTCAGCATAACACTCATCAGTGTCGGGACAAATTACTGATGTGAATGTCTTACAACTGCAAGTTTATACGCTGCATCTGTATGCATTAGCACATAGCTTGTCTGTGAAATCTTGTAAGAAAGTGAAAGAAAACTTTTCTGCCACCATTGCCTAGGAAACCTGAACTCACCCACAGAAAAATGTATACATTTCTCTGTAAACTTTCTATCAACCCCTCTCCTTGCTAACATGATGTTTCAGGAAAGTAATATACAGTCTGGGGAAACTAATACACAACCGCAATCAGAGCTTCATCCAGAGCAGGACTTAGATAAAAGAGAAAAACGCTTAACAAAACCAACCTGGAAAGTGCAAGAGAATCTTAATGCTGACAAGGAAGAATTGCTGTCTAATATTAATGACTTGTGGTCTAATACTGTTAAATGCCTGTCTGCTCTCTCCCAACCATCTCATGAACCATTACAACTAGAGGCCGCTATCCAGCAATTGAATGTTGCTTATGAGAATTATCAAAGACTGTGTGTTAAATATATCGCTCTCTTAAAGCGGTACAACACTCAAAGGTCATTGGAAGAATTAATGAGTTTTGAGGAGCTCAATCTTGAAAGAGACAATTTGGTGCGAAAAAAGACAAAGGCAGAAGTGAGAATAACACAGCTCCATGAATCCAGATCTCATCGCTCTGCATCTACTATTCTCATTCTTCTCATTTTCCTCTCCTCTGTTCCCAAAATCCATTCACTATATCCCTCTGCTCCTCCCAAACATTTGTATATTGTGTCCTCACAGCTTCCCTCACCCCTCTATGGCACCCACCACCTCCTCCTATTACTCCACTCTCCCACTGACCCAAACACCTCCACTAGTAGTTTCTCACGCTCCTGCACATCCCGCTCCCATGCCACCTTTCTCACCCTTCTCCTCCTCATAACCGCGGGGGACATCTCCCCGAATCCTGGCCCTCCACCACCTCCCTCACCCGCACAAAGCCCTCCCGCCTCCACGTCCTGCCGCAACCCCCGCAACTTAGTATCTGTCCCCCTGCTCCCTAAAATCTCCCCCCCCGTTTTCATGTGCACTCCTGAACGCCCAATCGGTGTGCAACAAGCTTACCGCCATCCACGACCTCTTTGTTTCCCGCTCCCTCAACCTCCTGGCGATCACAGAAACCTGGATCCAGGCCACTGACTCTACCTCCCCTGCTGCACTCTCCTACGGCGGTCTCACCTGGACCCACTCACCCAGGCCCAACGGTCGTAAAGGTGGTGGGGTTGGCCTGCTCCTGTCACTGCTGAGCACCTTCCGAGTCCTCCCAAACCCCCCTCCCTATCCTTCTCCTCCTTCGAGACCCACTGCGTCCGACTATTCTCCCCAACCCCACTGAAGATTGCTGTGATATACCGGCCTCCTGGATCCATACCCCGCTTCCTGGAAGACTTCTCCTCCTGGCTACCCTTCTTCCTCTCCTCTGAGCTACCCACAATCATCCTTGGGGATTTCAACATCCCTGTCAACCTCGACAACCCGGACACATCCCGTCTCCTCCACTTAACCTCCTCCTTTGCACTTGCACAGTGCATACAATCCACCACCCACTCCGACGGTAATATCCTTGATCTTGTCTTCTCCAACCGCTGCGCTCCCCACAACCTCACTAACACCCCCTTCCCTCTCTCTGACCACAACCTGATTACCTTCTCTATCTCCTCGTCCTCCAATGCCTACACCTCCAAATGTCACACTACTACCAGCCGTAACCTCCGCAACCTTAACCCTGCCCCCCTCCACTCTGCAGCTGATCAACTCCATGACCGCATCCTCCCCCTGTCCTGCCCCGACTTGGCTATGACCGCCTACAACAACGCGCTGTCAACAGCCCTTGACTCACTAGCGCCTTTAACCACACGCAACATCAGACCCCGACCGCTCCAGCCCTGGCAGACTGATCACACCAAAACCCTCAAACGACAAAGTCGTGCCCTGGAGCGACTATGGTGCAAAACCAAATCCCAACAAGCCTTCACCCGCTACAAATCTGCCTTCCACACCTACACCTCCTCCCTCCATACTGCCAAACAAGCCTACTTCCTGACCCTCATCAAGGCCCTCTCCTCCAATCCTCGCTGACTCTTCTCCACCTTCAACTCTCTACTCTCGCCACCCCCACCTCCACCCAGCACCTCACTCACTGCCCTTGAGATTGCCAATCACTTCAAAAACAAGATTGACACAATTCGCAAGGACATTGTCGCAACTCACACGCCCTCTCAACCCGTCCCCTCTCACACAGCTACCC
>NW_028319067.1:80000-104276 GCF_062004578.1 Staurois parvus
GGGGCTCCTGTGTCCTCACCCACACTCAAACCACACCCAAAACAGCCTACGAAAGGTACCAGGGGCATCTTATGAGGTCCCCTACTGACCCCGGGCCCTCGGGCACTGCCCGAGTGCAGGAATGTTCAGTCCGCCCCTGGGCAGCACATCGCTTCTGCTTGGAGTCCATTATTTATCTGCAATGAAGGAGTAACTATGGAGGAAGAGTTACCCTACTAACATAAAATTTGAATGAACCATTTAAGGCACGGGCATCAAACTGGTGGCCCTCCAGCTGTTGCCAAACTACAAGTCCCATGAGGCATTGCAAGATTGACATTTACCAGCATGACTCCCAAAGACAGAGTCATGATGGGACTTGTACTTTCGCAACAGCTGGAGGGCCATCGGTTTGACGGCCAAAAGAAGGTATGTCCACTTTTGCAATATTTTTGGCACAGGCCGTATATTAACATTACAATCTGATTGCCCGTTCTCATTGCATGCACACCGATAATTGTATCTCGAAAATGATTCCCCAGCTAGAAAAATCTATGACAGTTTTGAATGAAAGGACAACTACTCCTGGTGCTCCCCAGCCTCTACTCCATCAGTACATATCATTAGCGGATCATCAATAGAGGAATAAAGCGTGGAGCTCATTAGGCGATCTGCTGATGAATTTCTGACACTTTGTTGTCAGTACAGGGGGAAGCGGCAATAAAATGAGATACTCAGAAAGCCTGCGGGGAGCTAGCTCATCCACTGCTGAACTCCGGGGATTGCTTCTCCAGTGTTCACCTTTACGAGAAAGGCGATCAATAGGACGGTCGTTGCGCAGAAAATCCATCTCTGGATGGACGGGGCTGAGTACTGTGCTTACTGTAGACTTCAATCAGAGTTGGCTCCAGTATGATGAGCTTATTATCTCCAGTACACGAGCTAATAGACTACTTCTACTTCATATTAGACCCGAAACGTGACATGAACCCGATGTTGTAGATAAAGTTTTTGCTCAAAAGTTCACCTTCCCTTGGAGAATCGGAAATATACAGCATTTTCAAAGAAAACACAAGTGAGCCGGCAAAAAAACCATTTCTTTTATTTCTTACGGGATTCATATTCTGTAACTGGAGGCCCAATCATCAAACAAGACACGGCAACAAGTGAACCAATGACATGCCCCCTGTTCTCAAGTCTGCACCCCCTTAGTTCTTAACCCCCGTGGCGGTATTCCCGAGCAGGGGTGGACTGACCATTTGGAAACTCGGGCACTGCCCGAGGGCCCGGGGTCAGTAGGAGGCCCCATGAGATGCCCCTGGTACCTTTTTCATAGGCTTTTTTGAGTTTGGGCAAGGACACAGGGGCCCCATGATCCGCTATTGCCTGGGGGCCCCATGAGTTGTCAGTCCGCCCCTGTTTCCCGAGTGTAGCTCGGGATTAACTTGCAGTACCAAAAGTGGTAACCCCCCCGAGCTACACTCGGGAATACAATGCAGCTTTGCCCAGGGATTCCCTCTTGCACTTACCTTGTCCTTCTCTCCCGCGATGTCCCCCTTGCAGCGTCCCCGGCCATCTCCTCCGTCCAATGCCGGCATCCGTCTTCCGGGTTCCGTTCCCTGTGTCAGGAATCCCGGCCGCATACGAGTATGCGCATGCGCAGCACACCGGTGCGCGTTAGCCAGCGAGCACTGGGGCTTGGGCGATCGCGGCGGCACTCGTGTTTGCAGACGCACGCCTGGCACCAATGAGAGCACAGGGCGCACTATTTAGACCAGCCCTGTGCTCCTCCAAACTGCCGTATGGTCTTGTTTTCTGTGTTCCTGATTGCTCCTGTATCCTTGTTTGATTTGTTGCCGACCCAGCCTGATCCTGTTGTCCTCTCCTGTCCTGACCTTCTGCTCATCCTGACTATTCTCTGCCTGATCCTGATTGCCTGACCTCCTGTTGCTGAACCCGGCCCGTGACCTGTTTATTCTTTTGCCTACCGCTCTGTACTATTTGCTCCGCTGTTACCAACCCGGCCTGTCTGACTACGGTATACCTCTTCACGTCTTGCTCTGATCTGTTATCCACCATTGGCGGCTACCTCTACCACAGCTGGTTGTACTTGGGCGTCGCGACCTGGTCTCAGGCTACTTCAAGTCCATCCCCACCATCAGGGGCTCTGGTGAATCAGCAGACTGAGGCTTAGACACCGCGCCCTGAGGAATTCCGGTCTGTGGGTCGCTAGAGGCTACTGCCAGTTGCCTCCTGACACCCTGCGACTTCGGGACGTACGGGGGACGGAACTGGCGAGAAATTTAAAAATGTTAAAAAGTGACATTCACTAAATACACTAAAATCACACAGTATAACATTCCTGTATCAAACCATTTCACATACATTGTGTCCCGAGTGCTTTGTCCGGCGCCCTGCCTGCATTTTTACCGCCCTTTCTGCCTGGAAACTGAGAAACGTCCATGGCGTCCAAAAAGCGTCCCTTTAGGTCAGACGCGGTTTTAGACCGGCTAGAGAACAGCGATAGTAAATCAGAACCACTTGCAGAATTGAGTGATAATGATTGGTGGGGGAAACTCCTCATCAGACACTGAAAACGATTCTGCGACTGAGCTCAGCGATGTGCGAACTTGGCGCTCTATTTCACATTTCAGTGTTTTTGGTTTGATTATATTATTGAATTACATTTATTATTATTATATTATTATTTTTTATGATTATTTATTAAATTATAATTTATGATTTCGTGTTTCAAGTTTTATCCTCCCCGGGATGTTTACTAGACTCTTGTTCGGACAGATTTCAGTGAGTTATTCCTAAAAATTACAGACCGACAATAAAAAAACAACATATTTCCATGCAAAAAAAATGTACCGCTTTGAGCACAGAAATACTGACATCATCACGCTGCTAGGGAGGTTAATCCTGTTTATGGCCCCCTGTAGCATCAATGCCGGTGTAAGCCGTGTACCGGGGTGGGCTCCCCAGGATACAGTGAATGTGTAAGCCGTGTACCGGGGTGGGCTCCCCAGGATACAGTGAATGTGTAAGCCGTGTACCGGGGGGGGCTCCCCAGGATACAGTGAATGTGTAAGCCGTGTACCGGGGGGGGCTCCCCAGGATACAGTGAATGTGTGAGCCGTGTACCGGGGTGGGCTCCCCAGGATACAGTGAATGTGTAAGCCGTGTACCGGGGGGGGCTCCCCAGGATACAGTGAATGTGTAAGCCGTGTACCGGGGTGGGCTCCCCAGGATACAGTGAAGTCACGAACGAGGAAAGCAACCCCAACACCAGCTTTTGTCACAACAGAATTTTACTTAGATGTGGCAAATAAACACAACCACAAATGCTGGGAACATACAATAAATTTACATACACCCAGCCCAAAGGCTGAGACCCTTGTTCTGCACAGCACGGCGCCTCCTGATGGATGAAGGTAGAAAGTGAAGTAATTTACCTACTGGGGGCACAACTAAGCTGCCACACATTACCTGTTATTACCCTACAGAGCAGGAATCAGTGTATGGGGGTACGGTATGGGCTAGCCTGCGGTGCAGCACAACAGCTTACAATCTTACACAAATCTACAGTATTCCCCCTCCCATAACTGGTCCTGTAGCACGTGCCTGAGTATTCCTTCTGAGCAAAACGCCAGTCTGGCTTGAGTTTGTAGGATTTAATCAGCTCTCCAATGTGAAATGTCACTTTAAGTTGTGGAGTCCTTCCAATAATCAGTAACAACACTTGTGGCCTGACACAAACAGAGACCCTAACTAACTATAGGCCTGGACTCAGTCTCTAGGTGCCAACACTGAAATGAGGTGCCTACACGATCTTACCGACCCGTGTCTGCTTTGCATCCACTGGTGACTCTGAGCAGAACAAATGTCTCTCCAACAGGCCTGCGATATTGTACTGTATGCTGCGTTGTTCCTCGGCTCTCATCAGCTTCCTGGCAGCAATCTCACCCAGATGCAGCTCACACGGCCCCTTCATTCAGCATTCTCCAGAACATGGCTCCTGCATTCAGCATCGTCCAAAACATGGCTGCAGTCTCCTCTTCCTGTTCACTAAAAACCCCACCTCTTCATGAATATACAAATATCTATGCAGTCTGAGGCTGTGTTAGAAAAACAGTGACATCTTGTGGCTAAACCGCAGAATGTCAGTCAAAACATCAATTTACTCCGCACCATAATTTACTGCACACAGTGTTCAAACAATGAGAGCTGTTTCCCCATCTCACACCGGCATGCCGTCTTTTGTAATAGTTGTCTATGAGGCCCCCCCGGATTCTTGCCGGTGGTAGAGCTGCCCATTCGTCTCGGCAAAATGCCTCCTGACCTTGCCTTGCCTGAAAATGCCATGCAAAGTATTCGCTGGTCTTGCATGAACCGCATGTTTCGGTTCTCCCCAGAGTGGCTCGTTGATATTAAAGCGGAGTTCTGCCTGCAAAAAAAAAAAAAGTCAGCGGCTACAAAAACTGTAGCCACTGATTTTTAAAATACAGACACTTACCTGTCCCTCGGTCCAGCGGTGTCCTCACCACCATGGCTGGTTTCGCTGGTTGTCTTCTCTCCCCGGAGCCGGCATCTTCAGTATGGGCACCCAACTGTGACAGCTTGCGACTTCACAGCCGGGTGCCCACTGCGCATGTGCGAGAAGCGCTGCTCTTTGTGTATGGCTCTGTAGTCTTCTGGGACCTGTCACGTGTCCCGGAAGACTATGGGGAGGACAATTTCCACTTCCGCTCGCCTGTCAAATTGGGGTACCCGCTCCCCAAAGGTGCCAATCCTTAATGGGGAGCGGTGGACAAAGGCTTAAAGCGGAAATTCCCCTTTTGGGTGGAGCTCCACCGTAAGGTCAGGAGACTGTGATGGCCACTCCAGAACCTTTGCCTTTTTCTGCTGCAACTTTATTGATTTAAAACATTTATCCCAAAAAGAAAAAACTGTTGCTGTAATGGATTATAAAGTGTGAGCTGGAGCTCGGTTTCAATTTGATATTGTATTCAAATCTGATTGCACATTTAACACTCCCATCCCCCCTGACTCACAATGCTGCTGTGTCATGTGCTCATTCCTCCAAAATGGTGTCTCAGTAATACAGGTGGTGTGTTACTGCCCAGAGAGTGTGTGTGGGGGGCAGGATGAAGCGGGAGATTTCACACAGAGCCCACACTTCTTACACAGCATGGAAGCAAGGGGAAGAGGAACACAGTCTGCTCTGCTCACACAGCAGGGAAGCGAGGGGGAAAGAGCAACACAGCCTGCACTGTTCACACAGCAGGGAAGCGAGGGGGAAAGAGCAACACAGCCTGCACTGTTCACACAGCAGGGAAGCGAGGGGGAAAGAGCAACACAGCCTGCACTGTTCACACAGCAGGGAAGCGAGGGGGGAAGAGGAACACAGCCTGCACTGTTCACACAGCAGGGAAGCGAGGGGGGAAGAGGAACACAGTCTGCACTGTTCACACAGCAGGGAAGAGAGAGGGGGGAGTAGCACAGCCTGCTAACATAGAAGGGAATAAAGGGGGGGGGGGTAGGTACACAGCCTGCTCACACAGCAGGGAAGTTAGGGAGGAGAATAACACAACCTGCTCTGTTTATACAGCAGGGAGGCAAGGGAAGAGAGGAACACGGCCTGCTCTGCTCACATAGCAGGGAAGCAAGGGAAGAGAGGAACGCGGCTTGCTCTGCTCACACAGCTGGGAAGCGGGGTGGAGAGGAACACACTGGATAACCCTGTGTACTCTCCTGCACTCCAGGAAATAAATTGCCCAAGGGAGTCCAAGGGAACTAGGACAGAGAAGTGAGGGGGGAGAGAAACAGCCTGCTATGCTCACACAGCAGGGAGGCAAGGGAAGAGAGAAACACAGCCTGCTCTGCTAACATAGAAGGGAAGATGGGGAGAGAGGAACACAGCCTGCTCACACAGCAGGGAAGTTGGGGGGGGAGTAACACAGCCTGCTCTGATCACATAGCAAGGGAAGAGAGGAACACAGCTTGCTCTGCTCACACAGCAGGGATGCAAGGGCATAGAGGAACACAGTCTGCTGTGCTCACACAGCTCACACAATAGAGAAGTGAGGGGGAGAGGAACACAGCCTGCTCTGTTCACACAGCTGGGAGGCAATGGAAGAGAGGAACACAGCCTTCTCTGCTAACATAGAAGGGAAGAGAAAGGTGAGAGGAACACAGCCTGCTCTGCTCACACAGCAGAGAAGCAGGGTGGAGAGGAACACAGCCTGCTCTGCTCACACAGCAGGGAAGCGAGGGAGGTGGAACACAGCCTTCTCTGCTCACACAGCAGGGAAGGGTGAGGAGAGAGGAACACAGCCGGGATGGGTGGGGAGAGAGGAACACGGGCTTCTCTGCTCACACAACAGAGAAGCGAGGGGGAGAAGAACACAGCCTGTTCTGCTCACACAGCAGGGAAGCAAGGGAGGTTGAACACAGCCTGCTCTGCTCACAAAGCAGGGAAGTGAGGGGGGGACGACACAACCTACTCTGATCACACAGCAGGGAAGCGAGGGGTGAGAGGAACACAGCCTGTTTTGCTCACACAGCAGGGAAGGGTAGGGAGAGAGGAACACAGGCTTCTCTGCTCACAACAGAGAAGCGAGGGGGGAGAGGAACACAGCCTACTCTTCTCACTCAGCAAGAGAGCAGGTTGAAGAGGAACACAGTCTGCTCTGCTCACACAGCAGGGAAGGGTGGGGAGAGAGGAACACAGCCTGCTCTGCTCACACAGCAGGGAATACAAAGGTTACAGGAACTGTGCCTGCTCTGCTCACACAGCAGGGAAGGGTGGGGAGAGAGGAACACAGGCTTTTCTTCTCACACAGCAGGGAAGCAAGGGGGAGAGGAACACAGCCTACTCTGCTACACAGCAGGGAAGCGAGGGAGGTGAAACACAGCCTGCTCGCTTCACAAAGCAGGGAAGTGAGGAGGGACACAGCCTACTCTGCTCACACAGCAGGGAAGGGTGGGGAGAGAGGAACACATGCTTCTCTGCTCACACAACAGAGAAGCAAGGGGGGAGAGGAACACAGCCTGCTCTGCTCACAAAGCAGGGAAGCGAGGGAGGATGAACACAGCCTGCTCTGCTCACAAAGCAGGGAATTGGGGGGGGGGCACAGCCTGCTCTGCTCACATATTAGGGAAGCGAGGCGTGAGTGGAACACAGCCTGTTTTGCTCACACAGCAGGGAAGGGTAGGGAGAGAGGAACACAGGCTTCTCTGCTCACAACAGAGAAGCGAGGGGGGAGAGGAACAGAGCCTACTCTGCTCATACAGCAAGGAAGCAGGGTGGAGAGGAACAAAGCCTGCTCTGCTCACACAGCAGGAAAGCGGGGTGGAGAGGAGCACAGCCTGCTCTGCTCATACAACAGAGAAGCGAGGGTGAAGAGGAACACAGCCTACTCTTCTCACTCAGCAGGGAAGCAGGTTGAAGAGGAACACAGTCTGCTCTGCTCACACAGCAGGGAAGGGTGGGGAGAGAGGAACACAGCCTGCTCTGCTCACACAGCAGGGAATAGAAAGGTTACAGGAACTGAGCCTGCTCTGCTCACGCAGCAGGGAAGGATGGGGAGAGAGGAAAACAGGCTTTTCTGCTCACACAGCAGGGAAGAGAAAGGTGAGAGGAACACAGCCTGCTCTGCTCACACAGCAGGGAAGAGAAAGGTGAAAGGAACACAGCCTGCTCTGCTCACAGCAGGGAATGGTGGGGAGAGAGGAACACAGGCTACTCTGCTCACACGGCATGGAAGCGGGGTGGAGAGGAACACAGCCTACTCTGCTCACACAGCAGGGAAGAGAAAGGTGAGAGGACCACAGTCTGCTCTGCTCACACAGCAGGGAAGGGTGGGGAGAGAGTAACACAGCCTGCTCTGCTCACACAGCAGGGAAGAGAAAGGTGAGAGGAACACAGCCTGCTCTGCTCACATAGCAGGGAAGGGTGGGGAGAGAGGAACACAGCCTGCTCTGCTCACACAGCAAGGAAGTAGGGTGGAGAGGAACACAGCCTGCTCTGCTCACACAACAGAGAAGCAAGGGTGGAGAGGAACACAGTCTACTCTTCTCACTCAGCAGGGAAGCAGATTGAAGAGGAACACAGTCTGCTCTGCTCACACAGCAAGGAAGGGTGGGGGGAGAGGAATACAGCCTGCTCTGCTCACACAACAGGGAAGAGAAAGTTGAGAGGAACACAGCCTGCTCTGCTCACACAGCAGGCAAGGGTGGGGAGAAAGGAACAAATCCTGCTTTGCTCACACAGTAGGGAAGAGAGAGGTGAAAGGAACCCAGCCTGTTCTGCTCACACAGCAGGGAAGGGTGGGGAGAGAGGAACACAGGCTTCTCTACTCACACAGAATGGTAGCGGGGTGGAGAGGAACAGAGCCTGCTCTGCTCACACAGCAGGAAAGAGAAAGGTGAGAGGAACACAGCCTACTCTGCTTACACAGCAGGGAAGGGTGGGGAGAGAGAAACACAGCCTGCTCTGCTCACACAGCAGGGAAGTAGGGTTGAGAGGAACACAGCCTGCTCTGCTCACACAACAGGGAAGGGTGGGGAGAGAGGAACACAGGCTTCTCTGCTCACACAACAGAGAAGCGAGGTGGAGAAGAATATAGCCTACTCTGCTCACACAGCAGGGAAGCGAGGGAGGTGGAACATAGCCTGCTCTGCTCATAAAGCTGGGAAGTGAGGGGGGGCAACAGAGCCTGCTCTGCTCACAAAACAGGGAAGTGAGGGGGGAACACAGCCTGCTCTGCTCACACATCAGGGAAGCGAGGGGTGAGAGGAACACAGCCTGTTTTGCTCACACAGCAGGGAAGCGAGGGGGGGGGCACAGCCTGCCCTGCTCATACAACAGGGAAGTGAGGGGTGAGAGGAACACAGCCTGCTCTGCTCACACAGCAGGGAAGGGAGAGGGGAAATTATCACAATCTTCTCTGCTCACACAGCAGGGAAGGTAGAGGGGAGAGGAACACAGCCTGCTCTGCTCATACAGAAGGAAAGCAAGGGATGAGAGCTGGCTGCTGCATAACACACAGAAGTCCCAGCTCTGTCACTGCTCACAGTTGGGGGATGAGGTAAGTGAGAGAGAGCTGCACACCGCCGGCCGAGCTCCCAGCTACATATGGATGGAGACGATTCATGGCGTAAATCCACCAATGGGGCTGTGATTTAAACTTCCTTACATGTCCAGGTGTGGAGTCATCAGCTAACTCAGTCCTTGGATGGGCTTTTAACTGTTTGTGTAAAAAGTCTTCAGTTCTGTGTATTTACTACGCCGGAGATTATAGGTATAGTCACACACAAGGGCGGACTGACAACTCATGGGGCCCCCGAGCAATAGGGGATCATGGGGCCCGTGTCCTTGCCCAATGTCGGAGATCGCCGCGCCGCTGGGCTCGGCGCAGGCGCAGTACACCGCCCTGTACGCGGGCGCCGGGACTTGGCCGACCGCGGCAACCAGGTTCGCGC
This sequence comes from Staurois parvus, assembly GCF_062004578.1. Lineage (NCBI taxonomy): Eukaryota > Metazoa > Chordata > Amphibia > Anura > Ranidae > Staurois > Staurois parvus. Next base: position 89,469 of record NW_028319067.1, read on the forward strand.
ATGCGCAGTAGAGACCACGGGCGCGCGCCTGGCACCAATGACAGCGCAGGGCGGGATATTTAAACGGCCCTGAGCTGTCATTCAGTGCCTTTTGGTCTTTCTGAATCCTGTGAACCTGTTAACCTGTCAAAATAAGTTGCTGACCCGGATTGTGCCCTGACCTTGCTGTTTCTCCTGTTCTTGACCCTTGCTTGCCTGACCTCTCTCCTGAATGCCCCCTATTGGATCTGACCTGCTGTTGCTGACCTGGCGTGTGACCCGACTATTCTTTGCCCGCTGCTCTGTACCGCACCGTCCCCATAGTTACCGGCTTGTATGACCTTGCACTTGCTCAGCAATCCATCCATCCATCCGTCCCTCTCAACGGGGTCTCCAGACCTCCTCATACCTGGCTCTCTCCCGTGGGAGCCCCTGGCGAATACCCCTACCACTGACGGGTGTCCTCAGTAGTCACGACCTGGTCCCAGGGTACTCCAAGTCCATCCCCACCATCAGGGGCCCTGGTGAACAAGTACTCTGGGGCTTAGACTCCGTGCGCTGGGAACATCCGATCAGTGGAGTGCTAGTGGTACCGCCGGGCGGTCCCTTACAGTACCAAAAGGCCATGACTGAGCCTAGAGGAGGGCCCTCCCCGCTAGAGGAAATTTGCAGGCACCTAGCTAATTTGACGCAGGCCGTAACGGCCCTGCAGGACAGATGTATGCAGCTGGAGAATCGCTTACAGACTTGCTCTATATCTGACCCTGCCCCACAGGCCCCGGTGTCTGCACCCCCGGCCCTGGTAGCTCAGGAGCCAGTCTCAGGGGCTTCCGCCCCGCTCCCTATGGCGGAACCCCGAGTACCCTTACCGGAGCGTTTTCACGGGGACCGCACACGCTTCCGGTCATTCCGTGATTCCTGTCTCTTGTTCTTTGAGCTACAACCCCGTACCTTTCTGACCGAAAATGTGAAGGTAGGATTCATTATTTCACTATTACAGGGTGATCCCCAGGATTGGGTCCACCGGCTAAGGGGAAACAATGATCCTCACCTGGGATCGGTCAATAGTTTTTTTGAAGCAATGGCCATCTTGTATGATGACCCACAGCGGGCAGCCTCTGCCGAAGCGACCTTATATGCGCTCCGGCAGGGCCGGCAGCCGGCAGCCGGCAGAGGAATACGCCTCTGATTTCAGGCGGTGGATGGGGGACACACGCTGGAACGAGTTTGCTCTATTGCACCAGTTCCGTATGGGGCTCTCCGATCCCTTGAAAGATGAGCTGGCCCGGGTGGAGGTTCCCGAGTCTCTAGAAGACCTTATTGCCCTGACAATTAAAATTGACCGAAGACTGCGGGAACGCAGGCTCGAGAGGTCCGGCCAGGGTCGCGGAAATGCCTGGGGTCCATTCCTAGGCCCCAGCCAATCAACCCGACAAAGCATCCAGAACCCACCACCAGGAGATGCTCCGGAACCTATGCAGCTAGGCCTGGCGCGGCCTAAATTACCACCGGAGGAACGCCAGCGCAGACGAGCCCAGAACCTCTGCCTTTACTGCGGTGAAGCTGGTCATATGGTGCGATCCTGCCCTCAGAAAATGAGTAAGTGCACCCGTTTTTCTTCCTTGTCTATTAGCAATACCTGTCCTTCGCAATACTTAGTAGTGCCCCTCTCCTTTCAGCTTCCAGAAAGGACCGTGGAGGTGACAGCCATAGTTGATTCGGGGGCATGCAGCTGTTTCCTGGATTTAGAGTTTGCTCACCAGCAGGGTATCCCTCTCCAACACAGACAGAAGGGCTTCAACATCTTTTTGGCCGATGGTTCCCAGATAAAATCGGGGGTAGTTAATCAGGAAACTCCCCCCGTTGCCACTACCATTGCCAACCAGCACCAGGAATTCCTCCACCTGGACGCTATTGCGTCACCTCTTTTCCCAGTCATTCTGGGGCTCCCATGGTTACAGGCCCATAACCCCCAGATTGACTGGGAAACCGGGTCAATCTCGTTCCCTTCCCCATACTGTCGGGAACATTGTCGCACTTCGGGCCCCGCAGGGCCCCGAGTTCTCCTATGCTCCGAAGGAGACTCCGATTTGAAACAGGTTATTCCCGCAGCCTATCATGGGTTCCTGGACGTGTTCAGTAAGCGGGGAGCCGATACCCTGCCCCCCCAACGCCCGTATGACTGTCCAATCGACCTGTTACCAGGCTCTGAAATCCCTTTTGGGCGAATTTTCCCCCTATCTGAGCTTGAATTGGGGGCCCTGAAGGAATATATTGAGGATAGCCTCCAGAAGGGATTCATCCGCCCCTCCACTTCTCCAGCAGGAGCGGGAATCTTCTTTGTGGAGAAAAAAGACAAAAGCCTGAGACCTTGTATCAACTACCGGGAGCTGAACAGGGTCACGATCAAAAATCGTTACCCGTTGCCATTGGTACCAGAAGTGTTTCAGAGCCTAAAGGCTGCAGTCATATTCACAAAACTTGACTTAAGGGGGGCCTATAACCTGGTACGCATAAGAGAGGGGGACGAGTGGAAAACGGCTTTCCGTACCCGGTTTGGCCACTTTGAATACCTGGTCATGCCATTTGGGCTGTGCAATGCACCAGCCACCTTCCAACATTTCGTGAACGACATCTTCAGGGATTTTTTGGATGTCTTCGTTATCGTCTACTTGGACGACATACTAATTTTTTCACCCTCCCTGGAGGATCATAGGATGCATGTGGCGAAGGTATTGGGGCGGTTGCGGCAGCATGGGTTATATGCTAAGGCGGAGAAATGTTGCTTCGAGCAATCTAGCATCACGTTTCTAGGCCTGATTATCTCCACTGCGGGGGTCGCGATGGACCCCCAGAAGGTCTCTGCAATTTTAGATTGGCCTGAACCCACGGACAAAAAAGGCGTCCAACGGTTTATAGGGTTCGCAAACTTTTATCGGAAGTTCATCAAGAACTTCTCGGGTCTGGTCTCCCCCATTACTCAACTAACCAAACTTGGAACCCGATTCAAATGGACACCGGAGGCTCAAGAAGCTTTCGATGCTCTGAAAAAGCTATTTACCTCGGCACCCATCCTGGGCCACCCGGACGCGGCCCTGCCCTACATCTTGGAGGTAGATGCATCGGAGAATGCGGTAGGATCCATCCTGTCTCAGCGGAAAGGCACCAAAGAATTACTCCAACCCGTAGCATTCTTCTCGAGGAAACTCACCTCAGCGGAGAAGAATTACGATATCGGTGATCGAGAGCTGTTGGCTATCAAAGCAGCGTTAGAGGAATGGAGGTACCTGCTGGAAGGTGCTGTGCACCCCATATTGATTTTCACAGACCACAAGAATCTGGAGTATCTGAGGACTGCCAAGCGTCTACGCCCACGGCAGGCAAGATGGGCCCTGTTCTTTTCCAGATTTAATTTTCATATCACTTACAGGCCCGGATCTAAAAATACGAAGCCCGACGCGCTATCTCGTATGTATGAGGACTCCGAAGAAGAACTGGTACCCGACACTATCTTGTCTTCAGGGAACTTCTTGGCACTCCAGACGGACATTCGCTCCAAGTTAATAGAAGCATCTACGGCCACATCAACCCCAGTTGGGGTATCCCTCCAGAACAAGGGGGGACTCCTGTGGAAGGAAGATTCAATCGTGGTACCTGAGGAAGTCCGGACCCTGGTTTTGGGGCATTGCCACGATCACCCGCTGGCAGGACACTTTGGCCCAGTCAAGACTCTGGAGCTTCTCCGGCGCTCTTTTTGGTGGCCAAACATGGCTAAGGATTGCAAGCGCTATGTGAGATCCTGTACCATCTGCCAGAGGAGCAAACCATCGAGGAGCAAAGCCTGGGGGCTGTTGCGACCTTTGCCGATTCCCGAACGGCCTTGGCAGAGGATTGCGATGGACTTCATAGTCGAGCTCCCATCGTCGCAAGACCACACAGCAATTCTGGTGGTCATTGATCGCCTATCCAAAATGGCTCACTTCGTGCCACTAAGGAAGACTCCGTCAGCAGCCGAGACGGCGCAAATATTTATCCGGGAGATCGTTAGACTTCATGGAGTACCTGAGGACATTGTCTCTGATCGAGGGGTCCAATTTACGTCTAAGTTTTGGAGGGCTCTGTGCAAGGCCCTGGACATCAAGTTGTCCCTCTCCTCTGCGTTCCACCCTCAGATCAACGGTCAGACCGAGAGGACGAACCAGACCCTGGAGCAATACTTGCGTTGCTACACGTCTTTCCTGCAGGATGATTGGTTGTCACTCTTACCCCTGGCGGAGTTCGCTTATAACAACGCAAGCCATTCTGCAACGGGGCAGTCCCCATTCTTTTCGAATCATGGGTTTCACCCTGTCTTTCTCCCTGATTTGGTCTCTGAATGCCCAGTTCCAGCAACGCAGGATGCGTTGACCTTCTTCTCCGCTAATAACAAAATACTCCAGGAAGCCATCGCTCGGGCCCAAGAGGACAATAAGAAGGAGTTTAACAAGAAATGAAGAGGGGATTTGGCGTTGCGGCCTGGGCAGAAGGTGTGGTTGGCCACAACCAACCTAAAGATGCTTTGTCCCTCGAAAAAATTGGGACTTAAATTTGTGGGGCCTTTTCAGGTAAAGCGGATGGTCAACGAAGTAGCATATGAGCTTATCCTTCCGGACACGTTCAGAATTCATCCAGTCTTCCATGTATCCCTGCTGAAGCCAGTGGTCCCAGATGCCTTCCCAGAACGAGAATCCAGACCCCCGGAGGCCATAACGGTTGAAGGACAAGAGGAATTTGAGGTGGAAGCAATCCTTAAGTGCCGAAGAAGGGGGGGCCAGACCCAATTCCTAATAAAGTGGAAGGGCTATGGTCCAGAGGACAATTCCTGGGAACCGGCTCATAATGTCCACGCACCTAGACTAGTCTGGGAGTTTCTTCGTGATTACCCATGGTGGAGAGATCGGGTGGGCATCCGGAGGTTGCCCGTAGGGGGGGGGCAATGTCGGAGATCGCCGCGCCGCTGGGCTCGGCGCAGGCGCAGTACACCGCCCTGTACGCGGGCGCCGGGACTTGGCCGACCGCGGCAACCAGGTTCGCGCATGCGCAGTAGAGACCACGGGCGCGCGCCTGGCACCAATGACAGCGCAGGGCGGGATATTTAAACGGCCCTGAGCTGTCCTTCAGTGCCTTTTGGTCTTTCTGAATCCTGTGAACCTGTTAACCTGTCAAAGTAAGTTGCTGACCCGGATTGTACCTGACCTTGCTGTTTCTCCTGTTCTTGACCCTTGCTTGCCTGACCTCTCTCCTGAATGCTCCCTATTGGATCTGACCTGCTGTTGCTGACCTGGCGTGTGACCCGACTATTCTTTGCCCGCTGCTCTGTACCGCACCGTCCCCATAGTTACCGGCTTGTATGACCTTGCACTTGCTCAGCAATCCATCCATCCGTCCCTCTCAACGGGGTCTCCAGACCTCCTCATACCTGGCTCTCTCCCGTGGGAGCCCCTGGCGAATACCCCTACCACTGACGGGTGTCCTCAGTAGTCACGACCTGGTCCCAGGGTACTCCAAGTCCATCCCCACCATCAGGGGCCCTGGTGAACAAGTACTCTGGGGCTTAGACTCCGTGCGCTGGGAACATCCGACCAGTGGAGTGCTAGTGGTACCGCCGGGCGGTCCCTTACACCCGCACTCGAAGCACACCTAAAAAAGGTACCAGGGGCATTACATATGGCCCCCTACTGACCCCGGACCCTCAGGCAGTGCTTGAGTGCTCGAATGGTCAGTCCGCCCCTGGTCACACATTATATCTACAGAATCTTGTATTTAGAGGCTTCCCTACTTTAGTCTTTCAGAATATATTTCTGTCTTCCATTTGGTGGATAAATGACGTGAAAAGGGAACGGAGATCATATTTGTGGTATTAAATGGGTATACTTCATGTTGTATCTTCGTGGTTTTCTTTTTCTTCTTGACTATAAATACATTTTGTAAAGTGAACAGCCGGTTTTATTTATTTATTTTTATGTTAACCGCTCCCCCCCCCCCCCACCCTATAGCAGAAATAATGCTGCAGGGCGGCAGGGGTGCGTAAAAAGGCGGCAGGGGTGTGTAAAAAGGCAGTAGGGGTGCGTAAAAAGGCGGCAGGGGTGTGTAAAAAGGCGGCAGGGGTGCGTAAAATCACGTATATATATATTTATTATTATTGGTACTTATATAGTGCAGCGCTTTACATATATATTGTACACTCACATCTGTCCCTAACCCTCAAGGGGCGTACAATCTAAGGTCCCTAACTCACATTCATACATACACATACTAGGGACAATTAACCTACCAGCATGTCTTTGGAGTGTGGGAGGAAATCGGAGAACCCGGAGAAAACCCACGCAGGCACAGGGAGAACATGAAAACTCCAAGCAGGTGGTGCTGTGGTTGGGATTCGAACCAGCGACCCTAGTACTGCCAAGTGGACATGCTAATCATTTAGCCATTGTGCTGCCCACACAACACATTTGTGATTATTCATTTCTGGGTAGGGGGTGCGCGCGCCCTACCCATGCCGCCATTGGCGGCCTCACCTGTCGATCACCAGTTCCCAGCCGGTGATTCCCCGCAAGCACCCGGATCGCCGTGTATCACAGACGGGGGAGAGACCTGTATGTAAACAGTACAGATCTCTCCCCTGTCAGCTCCTGCACACTGCTTTGTATGGCTCTGCATAGCCATACAAAGCAGCAGGCTTACATTGTTAAGCACACACAGTAAAACAGCGCACAGCACACAGTTAACCCTTTGATTCTCCCACATGTTAACCCCTTGCTGCCCAGTGCCATTAGTACAGTGTCAGTGCCAGGGGCGGACTGACAACTCATTGGGCCCCCGGGCAAAGGGGATCATGGCCCAAACTCAAAAAAGCCTATGAAAAAGGTACCAGGGGCATCTCATGGGGCCCCCTACTGACTCCGGGCCCTCGGGCAGTGCCCGAGTTTCCAAATGGTCAGTCCGCCCCTGGTCAGTGCTTTTTATTAGCGCTGATCACTGTATTGGTGTCACTGGAGATGTCAGTGACAGTCAGTCCCCCCCCCAGTGTCAGAATGCCCGCCGCAGTCCTACTATAAGTCGCTGATTGACGCCATTACTAGTATAAAAGAAAAAAAATTCCAGTATAAATGCCGCCATTTGTAGACATCATAACATTCACATAAACCGATTCATTTACACGTATTGGGGTTTTTCTTTTAGCAAAGACACGGAGCAGAATACATTTCGATTTTTTTAAATTTTTTTTACTGGACATGTTTAACAGCAAAATGTCAAAAATATAGTTTTTTTTCTCAAAATTGTCGGGTTTTTTTGCGCAAAAAATATAAACCTCAGAGGCGATCAAATACCACCGAACGAAAGCTCTATTTGTGGGGAGAAAAAGGACATACATGTAATTTGGGTGCAGCGTTGCACGATCGTGCAATTGTCAAAGTAGCGTATTACAAAAAAATGGCCTGGTCTGGAAGGAGGGGGGGGGGGGGCAAGTGGTTAAAAAAAATTGTTAGACTTTTTTTGCAGATTCTTTCCATTGTAGCCCTGTATGCAGTATACTTTGTGATCACAATTTGATGGTGTATCTACAATACATAGTTGGTTCAAGCTGCAACAATGTAACTATGTAAAATTATCTAACCCAAAACATCAGCTTTAATTATTTAGGAACTTGGCGTTTTACACGTTTCCCCTTTTTTATTTTATTAATGGTAAAGCTTTGCAGATTAGTTATTTCAATTACACTAATCAGCCATTTGTTTAAAAGCTTCTAAGAAACAATTAGCCACCCAGGGAGTGCATTGTTTTTAATGAGTCACAGACTGGAGCTGTGAAAAGTGGCAGTTAAGCACAGCCATTGTATGGCACAGCAAAAGTAGGAAGCAGATGATGAATATTTAATGAGCACACTCTGTATGGCTGGCCTTATATATATATATATTTAAAAAAAATCAAATAAAAAAATATATATATATATATTAAAAAAATTATATATATGTATAATTTTTTTAATATATATTTTTTTTCTAATATATATATATATATATATATGTGTGTGTGTGTAAATAAAAAAAAATAAATACATATATATATATATATATATATATATATATATATATATTAAAAAATATATACATATATATTAAAAAAATTATATATATGTAAATAAAAAAAATATATGTATATATATAATTTTTTTAATATGTATATATTTTTTTTTTAAATATATATATATATATATAATTATATCTAGAGACAACATACTTTATAGGACATTGATTGGATTGTTAAACATTAAAATGATAGGATTATTAACATCAATATTCGTTCAATATTCTTTTACATATGAACCTAAAAGAATAATTAGACTTTACATTCCCGTTAACACTCACTGTCAATAATAAGTCACACCGCGGCTCATTCACATGGATGGGGAGTTCACCTCCCAGAGGCGGATGGGTGGCAGTTTGCATTTATTTTTTTTGTCTGATCTTGCATTGCGATACCATGCTACAGTTGCAAGCAATCAGCACACAACCGCCGGCCAGTCCCATTGACCTCAATTTGTGAGTTTGGACCTAACAAATGTAACTTGCCAAGTTAAATACTAGAGATGAGCGAATTTCTCAAAAATTCGATTCGGCTGATTCGGCGAATTCCAGTGTGAAATTCGATTCGATGCGAATTTCTTCGCTACGAAGATGACTTATAAAAAGGGTTTCTAGGCTTCAGAGAGCCTTTAAATTAGTGCAGAACACTGTACCTTTAATTTAAATGCCCTTGGAGATGAGGAAGGAGAAGGAGAAGGATGAGAAGAAGGAGAAGGATGAGAAGAAGGAGAAGGAGAAGGATGAGAAGAAGGAGAAGGAGAAGGATGAGAAGAAGGAGAAGGAGAAGGATGAGAAGAAGGAGAAGGAGAAGAAGGATGAGAAGAAGGAGAAGGAGAAGGATGAGAAGAAGGAGAAGGATGAGAAGAAAGAGAAGGATGACAAGGAGAAGGATGAGAAGAAGGAGAAGGAGAAGGATGAGAAGAAGGAGAAGGATGAGAAGAAGGAGAAGGAGAAGGATGAGAAGAAGGAGAAGGATGAGAAGAAGGATGAGAAGAAGGAGAAGGATGAGAAGAAGGAGAAGGATGAGAAGAAGGATGAGAAGAAGGAGAAGGATGAGAAGAAGGAGAAGGATGAGAAGGAGAAGGATGAGAAGAAGGAGAAGGATGAGAAGAAGGAGAAGGATGAGAAGAAGGAGAAGGAGAAGGATGAGAAGAAGGAGAAGGATGAGAAGAAGGATGAGAAGAAGGAGAAGGATGAGAAGAAGGAGAAGGATGAGAAGAAGGAGAAGGATGAGAAGAAGGAGAAGGATGAGAAGAAGGATGAGAAGAAGGAGAAGGATGAGAAGAAGGAGAAGGATGAGAAGAAGGAGAAGGAGAAGCAGAAGGAGAAGGATGAGAAGAAGGAAAAGGAGAAGGATGAGAAGATGGAGAAGGAGAAGGATGAGAAGATGGAGAAGGAGAAGGATGAGAAGAAGGAGAAGGAGAAGGATGAGAAGAAGGAGAAGGATGAGAAGAAGGATGAGAAGAAGGAGAAGGAGAAGGATGAGAAGAAGGAGAAGGAGAAGGATGAGAAGAAGGAGAAGGAGAAGGATGAGGAGAAGGAGAAGGATGAGAAGAAGGAGAAGGATGAGAAGAAGGAGAAGGAGAAGGATGAGGAGAAGGAGAAGGATGAGGAGAAGGAGAAGGATGAGAAGAAGGAGAAGGATGAGAAGAAGGAGAAGGAGAAGGATGAGAAGAAGGAGAAGGATGAGAAGAAGGAGAAGGAGAAGGATGAGAAGATGGAGAAGGAGAAGGATGAGAAGAAGGAGAAGGAGAAGGATGAGAAGAAGGAGAAGGAGAAGGATGAGAAGAAGGAGAAGGATGAGGAGAAGGATGAGAAGAAGGAGAAGGATGAGAAGAAGGAGAAGGATGAGAAGAAGGAGAAGGATGAGAAGAAGGAGAAGGAGAAGGATGAGAAGAAGGAGAAGGATGAGAAGAAGGAGAAGGAGAAGGAGAAGCAGAAGGAGAAGGATGAGAAGAAGGAAAAGGAGAAGGATGAGAAGATGGAGAAGGAGAAGGATGAGAAGAAGGAGAAGGAGAAGGATGAGAAGAAGGAGAAGGAGAAGGATGAGAAGATGGAGAAGGAGAAGGATGAGAAGAAGGAGAAGGAGAAGGATGAGAAGAAGGAGAAGGAGAGGATGAGAAGAAGGAGAAGGAGAAGGATGAGAAGAAGGAGAAGGAGAAGGATGAGAAGAAGGAGAAGGATGAGAAGAAGGAGAAGGATGAGAAGAAGGAGAAGGATGAGAAGAAGGAGAAGGAGAAGGATGAGAAGAAGGAGAAGGATGAGAAGAAGAAGGATGAGAAGAAGGATGAGAAGAAGGATGAGAAGAAGGATGAGAAGAAGGAGAAGGATGAGAAGAAGGACAGTTCTGTGACAGTTTCTGTCTATTTCTGACAGTTCTGGGACATTCACTCCATACAGCTGTTTCAACCGCTGTATGGAGGGAATGTCATGGAACTGTCAGAAATAGACTATTAATGACAGTTCTGGGACTGTCCTTCCATGCAGCGGTTGAAACATTGTATGTATTTGTTTCCATAAATGGATCCATTTATGGAAACAAATACATACAATGTTTCAACCGCTGTATGGAAGGACAGTCCCAGAACTGTCATTAATAGTCTATTTCTGACAGTTCTATGACATTCCCTCCATACAGCGGTTGAAACAGCTGTATGGAGTGAATGTCCCAGAACTGTCAGAAATAGACTATTTATGACAGTTCTGGGACATTCCCTCCATACAGCGGTTTCCGGCAAAAAGTGTATGTGCAGAGTTCCTCTATTCTGCAGATACACTTAGAGGAGCTCTGCAGATACACTTAGAGGAGCTCTGCACATACACTTTTTGCCGGCTTGGAATTATTCTTATTTTCATCCTACTTCTTCTTCTTCTTCTTCTTCTTCTTCATCCTCTTCTTCTTCTTCTGAGGATGAGGATAAAGAAGAAGAAGAAGAAGAAGAAGTAGGATGAAAAGAAGAATAATTCCAAGCCGGCAAAAAGTGTATGTGCAGAGTTCCTCTATTTCTGACAGTTCTCTCACAGCTTCTTCACATGTACAGCGGTTGAAACATCTGTATCCTAAATGGAAACTAATAGATACAATGTTTCAACCGCTAAACATGTGTTCCTTCTGTCAGAGAACTGTCAGAAATAGCGGAGCTCACTGCAGGGACACTTTTGCCGGCTGATCGGGAAATGTTCGATTCGCGCACCTGAAGTAGGCAAAATTTCGGTTTCGCCGCGAATCGAATATTTCCTGAAATTCGACTCGAATTCCGGTTCGCCTGGTTCGATTCGCTCATCTCTATTAAATACGTTGCACTAGGAATGGCACATCGTGGGTCCAGTAATGGCAGTTGGTGGGTGGTAAAAATGCAGATTACAGCGCCTTGAAAAAGTATTCCTTCTTCTTGAAATTTTCCACATCTTGTCATGTTACAACCAAAAATATAAATGTATCTTATTGTGATTTTAGGTGATAGATCAACACAAAGTGACATGTCACTAACCTACTAAACGTCTATGTCAGGAGTCTCATGGATTTCTTCACTATGAAGGACACATCGTATCATATACAACATTGTGCCGGCCAAATAAAATCGATAAATGCATGAATGAGCTTTACTTGACGATTTTTTTGTAACCAGCATGATCTGCCATTAGAGTCCCCATCATAGTCCAACCTAATATCAGTGTCCCCATCATAGTCCCCCCTTACATCAGTGTCCCCATCATAGTCCCCCCTTACATCAGTGTCCCCATCATAGTCCCCCCTTACATCAGTGTCCCCATCATAGTCCCCCCTTACATCAGTGTCCCCATCATAGTCCCCCCTTACATCAGTATCCTCATCATAGTCCCCCCTTACATCAGTGTCCCCATCATAGTCCCCCCTTACATTAGTGTCCTCATCAGAACCACATCAAAGTGTCATTAGAGTCCCCATCATAGTCCAACCTAATATCAGTGTCCCCATCATAGTCCCCCCTTACATCAGTGTCCTCATCAGCACAACTCCTTACATCAAAGTGCCATCAGAGTCCCCCCATAGTGTCCCCATCATAGTCCCCCCTTACATCAGTGTCCTCATCAGAACCACATAAAAGTGCCATTAGAGTCCCCATCATAGTCCAACCTAATATCAGTGTCCCCATCAGAACCACTCCTTACATCAAAGTGCCATCAGAGTCCCCCTTTAGTGTCCCCATCATAGTCCAACCTAACATCAGTGTCCCCATCATAGTCCCCCCTTACATCAATGTCCCCATCATAGTCCCCCCTTACATCAATGTCCCCATCATAGTCCCCCCTTACATCAGTGTCCCCATCATAGTCCCCCCTTACATCAGTGTCCCCATCATAGTCCCCCCTTACATCAGTGTCCCCATCATAGTCCCCCCTTACATCAGTGTCCCCATCATAGTCCCCCCTTACATCAGTGTCCCCATCATAGTCCCCCTTTACATCAGGGTCCCCATCAGAACCACTCCTTACATCAAAGTGCCATCAGAGTTCCCCCTTATATCAAAGTCTCCATCAAATTCCCCCATTACATCAGTATCTATATATAGTCCCCCCCATACATCAATGTCCCTGTCAGAGTCATCTCTTACATTGAAGTCCACCCTTATATCTGTGTCCCCATCGTAGCCTCCCCTTACATCCGAGTCCTCATCAAAGTTCACCCTTACATCAAAGTCCCCATCAGATGCCTTGCTTTTATCAGTGTCCCAATCAGAGCCCTCCCGTACATCAATGTCCCTATCAGAGTCATCTGTTCAATTAGTGTTTCCATCTTAGTCCCCCCTTACATCAGTGTCCCCATCAGATTCCCCCTTACATCAAAGTGCCATCAGAGTTCCCCCTTACATCAGAGTCCCCATCAGATTCCCCCTTACAGCAGTATCCATACAGAGTCCCCCGTACGTCAATGACCGCATAAAAGTCCCCATCAGATTTCTCCCTTATATCAACGTCCCCAACAGAGTCCCCTGTACATCAATATCTCCATCAGAGTCCTCCTTTACATCAGATTTTCTAGCTTACATCAGCATTCCCATCAGAGTCCCCCTTCCCTTAAATTATAGTCCACCCTTATATCTGTGTTCCCATCTGAGTCCTCCCTTACATAAGTGTCTCCATCAGAGTCCCCCTTTACATCAAAGTCCCTCTTATATCAGTGTGTCCATCAAATTCCGCCCTTACATCAGTGTCCATACAGAGTCCCCCCTGCGTAGATCAATGTCCCCATCAGAGTCCCACGTTACATCAAAGTCCCACCAGAGTTCCCCTTATCAGTGTCTCCATTAGATTCCTCCCTTACATCAGTGACCATACAAAGCCCCCCCACCCCATACATCAATGTCCCCATCAGAGTCCACCCTTAAATTAGTATCCCCATTAGAGCCCCCCTTCCATAAAAGTGTTAATCAGATTCCCCCTTATATCAGAGTCCTCATCAGAGCCCTCTGTTCACCAATGTCCCCATCAGAGCCCCCCTCCTTATATGAGTATACCCATCAGAGTCCCATTTCACATCAATGCCCCATCAGAGTTTCTCTTTACATCAGAGTCCCCATCAGAACCCCCCCATACATCAGTGTCCCCATCAGAGTTGAATTACCTCTGTATTCGTGCTTACACGGTGGTGTAGAGCTGGGAGGAAGAGCAGGTATGGGCTGAGGAAGTTCCTCCTGTTAATGTTGGGGCAAGCACTTCATTGGTTGCTAGGATGCTGGCAGTCCTAGCAACCAACAAAACAGAGCAGGGGTAGGGGCAAGGTGTTGGAGGGCAGTGGTGGGGTAGGAGGGTGGTAGACCCGTGCTCCTGTACTAGAGACTGCGCGATGGGTTGGGGGTACCACTGTTGGGGGGGGGGGGCGGAGACTGCACATAAGCTGTGGGATGGAAAAGGTCTAGCAGCAGGCTCAGGGGCAGACTGACCATTCGGGCACCCAGGCACTGCCCAAGAGCCCGGGGTCAGTAGGGGGCCCCATGAGATGCTCCTGGTACCTTTCATAGGCTTTTTTGGGTGTGGTTTGAGTGTGGACAAGGACACAGGGGCCCCATGATTTCCTATTGCCTGGGGGTCCCATGAGTTGTCAGTCCTCCACTGAGCAGGCTGCATGTGGCCCATGGGCCATAGTTTGGAGACCCCAGATTCAGTCTTGGCGAATAGACTCCCCAGCTAAAGATTCAGCTGGGACCTTGATGTCTTCTAGATGGCACCTCTAATGATCCTACCCAGGGGCAGAGCACCTACACTGGGGTCTCCTCCAGCAGGACTGAACCCAGGAACTCTCTTGCTCCCATCTCAGGCCCCAGACTATTTATGGGCTTTCCCACCACCTACTGAGCACACCTCCCCAGGGATTGGCTGGCATGCCATACATATTCAGGCTGCTTATCCCTACTGCATGTTTGTAACACGTGAATGAGGCTATTAATATGAAGAATGCAATATATCAAGAATGTCTATTCAGGATGGTTGGTGTAGGTGCAATCAGCTCATACTCATGGTTACTTTACTCTCATTGGATCCCTTTTACCAATAACTGGCGCCGTTGGCCACTACCAATCACAGGCAGCTAATGCAAATACTTAGCACAGTAAAGCCTTGTTAGAACAGAATTTCACATTGCTCATTCCATCACATATCCCAAAATGAGGGTTATTCCTCATCTCAGGACAGTGGGTGAAACCTTGCAAGTGTAGAGCACCCC
>NW_028319068.1:0-40000 GCF_062004578.1 Staurois parvus
GGGGGGGGGGGGGTGTGTGTGGAAGAAAAAAGGAAGTAAGGATTAAATGAAGAGAAGGAAGGAAGGAATATATAAAAGAAAGAAGGAATGAGTAAAAGGAAGAAAGGAATAAATGAAAGGAAGGAGGGATAGTAGGAAGGAGGGATAAGGGAGGAAGGAGGGAATAAAGGAAGAAAGAAAGGGAGGATAAATAAGTAAAGGAGAGTAAATAAAGGAAGGAATAAATGAAAAAAGAAAAGAAAATAAGAATAAATAAAAAAAAGGAAAGGAATAAGTTGAGAAAGGAAGGAATAAATCAAAGAAAGGAAACCTAAGAAAGACAAAAAGGAAAACGCAAAGGCAAGGAAGGACGCAACATACAGGAACGGAACTCAAACGGCCGGCATAGAACAAGGGAGGGCAGGGCCTACACTACCAAGAAGGAGGGACTAACTAAACGGAAGGGAAGGACGGAATCAAGAACCAGGAGGGTCCTAACACTCAAGACGGCGTGAAGTAATCACGGCAGGACCCCTAACTGCAGACATGGCACCGCTTCCCCTCCCTCTCCCTTCCTTCCACCCACCCCTCCTCTACTTCCACCCACAAATTTCTTCCTTCCTTCCTTCCACCCCTCCATCCCTTCCTTCCACCCCTCCATCCCTTCCTTTTCTTCCACCCACCCACCCCTGCCTTCTTTCCACCCACCGCCTCTCTTCCTTCTATCCTTCCACCCCATCCTTCCTTGCTTCCACCCACCCCTTTCTTCTTTCCTTCCACCCATCCCACCCTTCCTTCCACCCACTTCTCCCTCCCTCCTTCCTTCGTACCTTCCACCCACCCCTCCCTTTCACCCACCTGTTTCTTCCTTCCACCCATCCCTCCCTTCCTTCCACCCCTCTCTCCCTCCTTTCCATCCACCCCTTCCTTCCAGCCATCACTTCCTTCCAGCCACCCCTTCCTTCTACTCCTCCTCTCTTCCTTCCACTCATCCCTCTCTTCCTTCCACTCATCCCTCTCTTCCTTCCACTCATCCCTCTTCCTTCCTTTCTTTTTTCCTTCCTTTTTTCCTTGTGAAGCAAGAAAAAACTATACTAACTAAAAAACGTGTATCCAGAATCAAAGTCCCAGCGAGCTGGGAATGCCCCCTACACCCACTCTGCATAACTCATGCAATAGAGAAAAGGGATGCCCAGAACCCTCCCCACCCTTTTATACACCTCCTATGTTAAAGGGACACTGGAGCAGAAAGTGGTCCATAGTCTCCACTTTACCAACATACTCTGCTCTAGGACAATCCTGATCATCCACAGGGCGGTGCTTCAGGTTCCCTCTCACATAGAGCTTTCCATGGAAAGCGAGCCAGGCTTCTTCCCTAAACTTCAAAGGGATTCTCTCCAAGTTAATTAAAGCAATCCCTCATTATGGAGCCTGGGCAATCCTTTAAGGCCAGTGACACACTGAAAGCAGAAGCCAAAATCATCTCCCCCAGAAGCTTCCTGGGAAGGGACCTGATTTCCTCCACTGTCACCTGCCACTGCCGAAATATTTTCAGACATGGAGCAACATAAGCCGGGAGCTTGCCATGTCGGACTCTCAGACCTTTTACTGGCCCGCCATCTTCCCAGCAATGCAGAAAAGGCTTAAACCAAGACTGAAAAATACCCACCCATCCCGGCCGGGTCTCTGCTAACATATTACCAAGATTGTACTTTAAAAAGCACAAAGAAAAGAAAACTATCGGGTTGACCATCCCTAGGCCACCCTCCCACCTGAATAGGTACGTTTTTTTTTTATATTGTGTTTGATCGGGTTGAGCCTATTTCCCCATAACAGTTGGATAAAACAGCTGTAGACCCTTGCATAGAGAGATACCGGCAAGATACAGACGAAGCTGACATATAAAAAGATTGGGATCAGGTAAGTTTTGATCAAATCAACCCTTTCCCTCAAGGAGAGCTTCCAGCTCACTACTTTGGCATTGGCATCTACCAACCTGCTTTCCCAATTTCGATGACCATAGTCACCAGGACCAAATTTGATGCCTAACCCTTTAATTTCCTGCTGGGGCTCCGGGAAGGCATCCGGAAGTTCGAAGCTTTCACCCTCCTCACCCATCCAGAAAACTTCACTCTTTGTGGTTGACTTTAGAGCCAGAATCCTCCGTGTACTGCTCTATCACAGAGACCACCTTCTGTGCCTCCTCAGTCCCAGAGATAACAGAAACATCATCAGCATGGGCCATGACCTTCAAAGGCGGCGCACCAGCAATGCCCAGAGGCACCCTGCACAATGATGCACCCTCTAGCCTTCTTACAAAGGAGTCAATTGCAAAAGCATATAGCTCAAAGGACATCCCTGGCGCACACCAGAGCCAACCTCAAAAAGCTGTCCAACCCAACCATTAACAAGTGGGAATCCCTCAGCCCCTCTATGTAATGTCTTCAGCCAATCTATAAACTTCCCCTGCAGGCCGTATCTACCAAGTTGCAACCACAGATATCCATGATTCACTCGATCAAAAGCTTTTGCCTGATCCAATGCCAGCAAGTACTTTCTCCATCCAGCAGCCCTGGATCGTTCCAAAGCGGATAGCCAAAACTGCTGAAAAGGTACTTCTACCTTGGATCGAACAGTGCTGATGGCTGGACATAAAATCGCCTGCTACTGATGACAAGCACCAAAAAATCTTTGTCAAGATCTTTCTATCAACATTGAGAAGACCAATGGGGCACCAGTTCTCAATCATTGAGGGATCTTTACCTTTTGACAGAAGAAGCACAAGGGATTGCCTCATGGAGAAAGGGAGCCAACCCTCCTCTAGACAGCTGTTAAAAACTTCCGCTAAAAAGGGAGCCAGAATGGACTTAAAACACTTGTAAAATTCAGCTGTCAATCCATCTGTCCCAGGGAATTTTTTGGTAGCCAGCTTGTCTATAGCACGAACTACCTCATCCACTGAAATTGGTTCTGACAAATTCATCAAAAGCAATGCACCATTTCCCAATCCTGGAGTAGAATCCAGAAAGCTTTCCATCCTGTCCTGTCTAAGGTCCTTTCTTCTCAGGAGGTCTGCATAATACGACTCAAAGATCCCTGATCTGGACTTTATCAGGGAACCTGTACTGTCTTTCAGGCCAATGACCGTCTTAACTGCTATGCGTTGCTTACAGTTCTGGTAAGGATCAGGCGAGTGATATTTCCCATAATCCCTCTCCAGAACCTAGAAGGCATGCCGGTCGTATTGACACTTCCTAAGAAGAAGCTTCACCTCAGAAATCTCCCCTGGATCTTCTCCATACGAGACAAGACTATCAAGCTTCCTCCGCAAATGCTGGTAGGCAATATACATACCAAGCTGCTTCTTCTTACTTATGACCTTGAAAAGTCCAATCGCCCTTTGTGTCACAAGCTCCCACCACTCTAACTTACTGCTACAAAAGTCCAGAATAGAAACCTGTGCCTGAAAAAAAATCCTCAAAGGATTGTCTTACCTCTACATCTTCCAGGAGAGCCGAATTCAGTTTCTAGACACCCCTTCCCCTGGGTGGAGTGTCCGAGACATTGAGTCACAGACAGCATACAGTGGTCAGAATTCCACCACCCTCAACTCAGGAGCTGAGAAAGCAGAGTTCTCCTTTTTAAAAAACCTTTCTATTCTGCTCTGAGTATCCCTCTCTGAAATGTGAAAGCCAGGGCAGTGCTTAATGTGCACATGTACCAGGCCTGCCTGTCTAACCAAATCTCTGAAAAAAATGCTATCATAACCCAGGCTGTCTATGGAGCATGTAAGGGACCGCCCGGCGGTACCACTAGCACTCCACTGATCAGACATCCCCAGCGTACGGAGTCTAAGCCCCAGAGTACTTGTTCACCAGAGCCCCTGATGGTGGGGATGGACTTGGAGTACCTCGGGACCAGGTCGTGACTACTGAGGACACCCGTCAGTGGTAGGGGTATTCGCCAGGGGCTCCCACGGGAGAGAGCCAGATATGAGGAGGTCTGGAGACCCCGTTGAGAGGGATGGATGGATGGATGGCTGAGCAAGTGCAAAGTCAGGCAGGCCAGGTCGGTAACTATGGGGACGGTGCAGTACAAAGCAGCAGGCAGAGAATAGTCGGGTCACACGCCAGGTCAGCAACAGCAGGTCAGATCCAATAGGGGGCATCCAGGAGAGAGGTCAGGCAAGCAAGGGTCAAGACAGGAGAAAGCAGCAAGGTCAGGGCACAATCCGGGTCAGCAACTTACTATTCACAGGTTCACAGGATACAAGGAGACCAGAAGGCACTGAATGACAGCTCAGGGCCATTTAAATACCCCGCCCTGCGCTGTCATTGGTGCCAGGCGCGCGCCCGCAGTCTCTACTGCGCATGCGCAAACTCTATTGCCGCGGTCGGCCAGGTCCCAGTGCCCGCGTCCCTGCACAGGGCGGTGCACTGCGCCTGCGCCGAGGCGATCCCCGACATTGCCCCCCCCCACGGGCAACCTCCGGATGCCCACCCGATCTCTCCACCACGGGTGAGAGCGAAGAAACTCCCGGACTAGTCTAGGTGCGTGGACATTATGAGCTGGTTCCCAGGAATTGTCCTCTGGACCATAGCCCTTCCATTTAATTAGGAATTGGGTCTGGCCCCCCCTCCTTCGCCACTTAAGGATTGTTTCCACCTCAAATTCCTCTTGTCCTTTGACAGTTATGGCCTCCGGAGGTCTGGATTCTCGTTCTGGGAAGGCATCTGGAATCACTGGTTTCAGCAAGGACACGTGGAAGACCGGATGAATTTTGAATGTGTCAGGAAGGATAAGCTCATATGCCACCTCGTTGACCATCCGCTTTACCCGAAAAGGCCCCACCTTAAATCAAGTTTCGTGAATATAACCGCAGCCTTTAGGCTCTGAAACAACTCTGGTACCAATGGCAACGGGTAACGATTTTTGATCGTGACCCTGTTCAGCTCCCGGTAGTCAATACATGGTCTCAGGGTTTTGTCCTTCTTTTCCACGAAGAAGATTCTCGCCCCTGCTGGAGAAGTGGAGGGACGGATGAATCCCTTCTGGAGACTGTCCTCAATATATTCTTTTAGGGCCCCCAATTCAAGCTCAGATAGGGGGAAAATTTGCCCAAAAGGAATCTCAGAGCCCGGTAACAGGTCGATGGGACAGTCATACGGGCGGTGGGGGGGCAGAGTATCTGCTCCCCGTTTACTGAATACATCCAGGAACCCATGATAGACTGCGGGAATAACCTGTTTTAAATCAGAGTCTCCTTCGGAGCATAGTAGAACCCGGGGCCCCGCGGGGCCCGAAGTGTGACAATGTTCCCGACAGTATGGGGAATGGAACGAGATTGACCCGGTTTCCCAGTCAATTTGGGGGTTATGGGCCTGTAACCATGTGAGCCCCAAAATGACTGGAAAAAGAGGTGACGCAAAAGCATCCAGGCGGAGGAATTCCTGGTGTTGGTTGGCAATGGTAGTGGCAATGGGGGGAGTTTCCTGATTAACTACCCCTGATTTTATCTGGGAACCATCAGCCAAAAATATGTTGAAGCCCTTCTGTCTGGGTTGGAGGGGAATACCCTGCTGGTGAGCAAAGTCTAAATCCAGGAAACAGCTGCATGCCCCCGAATCAACTATGACTGTCACCTCCACGGTCCATTCTGGAAGCTGAAAGGAGAGGGGCACCACTAAGTATTGAGAAGGACTGATATTGCTAATAGACAAAGAAGAGGGAAGTGGTGCACTTACTCATTTTCTGAGGGCAGGATCGCACCATATGACCAGCTTCACCGCAGTAGAGGCAGAGGTTCTGGGATCGTCTGCGCTGGCGTTCCTCTGGTGATAATTTAGGCCGCGCCAGGCCTAGCTGCATAGGTTCTGGAACATCTCCTGGTGGTAGATTCTGGATGCTTGGTCTAGTTGGTTGGCTGGGGCCTTGGAATGGACCCCAGGTATTTCCGCGACCCTGGCCGGACCTCTCAAACCTGCGTTCCCGCAGTCTTCGGTCTATTTTAATTGTCAGGGTAATGAGGTCTTCTAAAGATTCGGGAACCTCCACCCGGGCCAGCTCATCTTTCAAGGGATCGGACAGCCCCATACGGGACTGGTGCAGTAGAGCAAACCCGTTCCAGCGTGTGTCCCATCCACCGCCTTAAATCAGAGGCGTATTCCTCTGCCGCCCGCCGGCCCTGTCGGAGCGTATATAAGGTCGCTTCGGCAGAGGCTGCCCGCTGTGGGTCATCATACAAGATGGCCATCGCTTCAAAAAAACTACTGACCGATCCCAGATGAGGGTCATTGTTTCCCCTTAACCGATGGGCCCAATCCTGGGGTTCACCCTGCAATAGTGAAATGACGAATCCCACTTTCACAATCTCGGTCAGAAAGGTACGGGGTTGTAGCTCAAAGAACAGGAGACAGGAATGACCGGAAGCGTGTGAGGTCTCCGTGGAAATGCTCCGGTAAGGGTACTCGGGGTTCTGCCATAGGAAGCGGGGCGGAAGCCCCTGAGGCTGGCTCCTGAGCTACTACGGCCGGGGGTGCAGAAACCGGGGCCTGTGGAGCAGGGTCAGATATAGAGCAAGTCTGGAAGCGATTCTCCAGCTGCATACATCTGTCCTGCAGGGCCGTTACGGCCTGCGTCAAATTAGCTAAGTGCCTGCAAATTTCCTCTAGCGGGGAGGGCCCTCCTCTAGGCTCAGTCATGGCCTTCTGGTACTGTAAGGGACCGCCTGGCGGTACCACTAGCACTCCACTGATCAGGCGTCCCCAGCGTACGGAGTCTAAGCCCCAGAGTACTTGTTCACCAGAGCCCCTGATGGTGGGGATGGACTTGGAGTACCCCGGGACCAGGTCGTGACTTCTGAGGACACCCGTCAGTGGTAGGGGTATTCGCCAGGGGCTCCCACGGGAGAGAGCCAGATATGAGGAGGTCTGGAGACCCCGTTGAGAGGGATGGATGGCTGAGCAAGTGCAAAGTCAGGCAGGCCGGGTCGGTAACTATGGGGACGGTGCGGTACAAAGCAGCGGGCAGAGAATAGTCGGGTCACACGCCAGGTCAGCAACAGCAGGTCAGATCCAATAGGGGGCATCCAGGAGAGAGGTCAGGCAAGCAAGGGTCAAGACAGGAGAAAGCAGCAAGGTCAGGGCACAATCCGGGTCAGCAACATACTATTCACAGGTTCACAGGATACAAGGAGACCAGAAGGCACTGAATGACAGCTCAGGGCCATTTAAATATCCCGCCCTGCGCTGTCATTGGTGCCAGGCGCGCGCTCGCGGTCTCTACTGCGCATGCGCAAACTCTATTGCCGCGGTCGGCCAGGTCCCAGTGCCCGCGTCCCTGCACAGGGCGGTGCACTGCGCCTGCGCCGAGGCGATTCCCGACAGCATCTCCTGTCTTCAGGCCTAATTATGGTGTTAAAGTCACATCCAAAGACAACCTGCTGGGGCGTAAAATGGAAGGGCTTGATCTTTGTGAGGAGGCAATTCCTGCCCCATTTTGACTGCGATCCATAGATATTGATCAGGTGCAGGTCCTGCCCCCTAACAGAGACGTCTAAGAACATACATCTCCCCATTTCTACCTCAATCACCTGCCGGTAGGTTACCATATCGGTTTTAAAAAGGACCGCAACTCCGCTGCAAGGTTCAGTCGCAAGAGACCACAGGAGGGATGACATCTCCACTCCCTTTTTGCTAGATGCACATCGGCCAAAGTATTGAGCCAGGTCTCTTACAAAAATAAAATCTCAGCATCAAACTCGCTGAGCAAAAATAAGGCCATATCACAAACTCTTGCAGATTTAATGCTGGCGAAATTAATGGTTGCTACTTTTAATGGAGTGGGAACTGCCATCAGGATGATTGGGGTAGTCGTTTCTTAACCTCTACCACACTCTCATCACCCAAGACAGCTCTCTTCAGGCTTTGTGACTCCCCCTCATTCATAGATGACAAAGAAATGGATAAATCAGACTCCATCTCACCACCTGACAAAACTGAATAGGTGTTGCCAAGAGGGACCCCTCCTTGTCTGATTCTGAGGAAGAGAGTGTGGTGGAACCGTTCCGCCTGGGCTTCCTCGTGTGGAGCGATGCGCCTCAGCCAATGGTCCCCTTGTCCTGCAAGTCTTCCAGTGCTCTGCCAAGGCAGGTATTAGAGCTCAAAACCAATCCCTTCCCTGCTACCCCAAACCATGAGTTGGAACTTTGTGTAGGGTGAAAATTACTCAATCTTTATTAAACACAGCTCAGTATATACAACTTCACCGCCACCCCCACCAGACAGCCCGGCTCCGGGTTTTCCCCACCCACAACAAAACCCTACAACCCAAAAATACAGTATGAACTCTTTTAGAAGTGAGAGACTACAAGGTCACATTTCCCTAAACAAACAGTGTAGAATGTCTGTCTACATAACAGTGCTTTACAAAGGGGAGAAAACTGAAACAGGGCAAAATGTTATCACAAAGGGACGGTGACGCCCACCCCTCATCAGCTGAATCCCCCCCAGCGGGAAGTGGGACATGGACACCCCTCCCTGAGCCCCATCGGCTCCACCCCCACACTTTCCTGACCACATTTGCGCTGTCGGGACAGGTACCGGAGGTGGAGTAGGCCGAGAGGGAAGATCCACTAAACCCACCCCCCCAGCAGCTTCCGCTACTCTGGAGGATCTACGTACAGTAGGATTAGGAACACGAGGGACAGACTGAGGGATGACATTGCTAGGGGAAATAGAATCTGACACAACAGATGGAACAGACACAGGAGGGGCAACAACAGTTTCCTCCCTAGCATCAGCTGCCTCATCTTCTTTATTGAGTCTCTGCAGCTCAGCCTCCAATCCTGGCAGGTTGTATAGTGCCTCTGGGCACTGACTATACGGATGACCCAGCTGCTGGCCCAAATTGCACCGAATCTTGGTGCATTCTTTGGCCAAATGGCCTAAATCCTTGCACAGTGAGCACTTTTTGATGGTACAGGATGATGCCAAGTGGACTTTCTCTCCACATTTGTTACAAACCTTAGGATGACCCTTATAGAAAATGGTCAGTCTATCCCCCCCCCAGAAAGGCTGAGCAGGGCAGGTGCTGAACCACATTGCCGAACACCCTCAATTGCAGTGACACTGTATGAGATTGGATATTGAATCCACTCTCTGCTGAGCAGGGGGAGAAATGTAATTTTACTCCTTTCAGCAACATTAACTCTTTCACCACCAACACATCCATTGCTTTACCAGTCTCAACAGTCATAGTACTTGCAGATACATACATAGATTTCACAGAAATGTCTGTAATCACTGCTGCAGTGATAGAAACTTCAGCTCCAGCTGTCAACTCCTCCTCCAGATCGGAACTTTCAGCCCAGTTTATGGGTTGTTTAGACATGTTGATGTAAGACATCCATGGCTGTTTGCTCTCCATATGGTGAAATGTGCTGCTCCCCTCCCCCACCAGTATCAATTAGCTCTGGAACACATGCATATTCAGCTGCAGCAGACTCTTTGCAGGTGGCAGCCATCTTGCCTGTAGAGGGTCTCAGCAGGAACAGCAGCAGTAACATCCATTTCTGGGGTGTTTGGAGCAGGTCCATCCTCATTCCCCTGATGATCTGCAAACCTCTCTGCAAGGGGTTTTCCCTCCATGTCTGCAGAGGGTTCCTCCACAGCAGAAACTTCCACAGCAGGTTGCTCCTTTGCAACAGCAGTTCTCACCAGAGCCAGTGGGGCAGACTTGTTGAAAGGCAAGCTTGGTGTACTGGGACTTCTCCACCATTACAGGCTTTGCTGGTCTGTCTGTCTTCTGTGCATCCTCTGGGACTGCTGAAGGGTCATCTGAGAATGCAAACCTGTCTTCCCTCGGGTGACTCCATCTGCTGGATGAAAGTCAGGGTTCCATGCTCACTCTCAACCCCCTGGCTGGTTGCCGCTGACAACTCCACAGTCTGATATGGGGGGAGAGATGCTGAGGTAGATGGAGCTGGGTCATCCATTACTTGAGGCTGCTGATATATAGAAATCGCTGATGTCTGGCTGGCAAATCTCTCATTTTCAAATTTTTCTGCAAATGCTCTACTTCTGGCTTTCAGAGTTTCCAACAATAAAGATTGTTCAAGTACTTTTTCTTCCATCTGCTGTAGCTCTGGCTTCATGGCTCATCTGTTCTTACTCCAGGCCTGAAGGATTTGTGCTCCGCTTTTAAAAGTTGAAATTTTTCTCCGTTCTCCAAATAGCCAAGAACCAATCAATAATCTGTCTGAAGACATCCACATCCTCACCAGGACCTGGATCCACAGTCAGGTCCTCCTCCTCCTCCTCATTAGGCCCGGTGTCATCAGGGGAATCCTTCCCAAGGCCTCCTCCTGGATCAGGCATGGTACCTGGGCCAAGCTAGCAGGCAAGGCCCAGACTGAAATAATCCTGTTTCTCAGGGATAGCTCCTTTGGTGTGTCCTTCCTTCCACCCCCTCCCTCCCTTCATTCCATCCATCCACCCACCCCCTCCCTCCCTTCATTCGTTCATTCCATCCATCCACCTATCCCTTCTTTCTTTCCACCCACCCCTCCCTTCCTTCCACCCCTTTACTCCTTCCTTCCACCCACCAACCCCTTCCACCTCTCCCTCCTTCCCTTCCTTCCACCCACCGTTCTTTCCTTCCATCCACCCCTTCCTTCCACCCACCCTTCTTTCCTTCCATCCACCCTTTCATTCCTTCCACCCCTTCCTTCCTTCCACCCCTTCCTTCCTTCCTTCCTTTCTTCCTTCCTTCCACCCCTTCCTTCCTTTCTTCCTTCCACCCACCCACCCCCTCCCTTCCTTTCTTCCTTCCACCCACCCCCTCCCTTCCTTTCTGTTGACCTTTGATAGATGACAAACACATTGTAAATGGCCAAATGGAAAAAATAAATTGCAACTTTTTTATACCAGAAGACATTTTTGTTGAAAAAAAGGGCTGTAGCATCTGTTCATTTAAATCCACCCCCCCCCCCCCCCCATGGACCGATTGTCATTGTGGATAGTGGACCGGACGTAAACATCTCTTATCCCTCGACTTCTTGGCCAACACTTTCTCGTTTCTCAGACTTGTGGATTCCCCTTTTTGTGGCCTTGTGGTTACTAAACTTTGTGGGAAGCCCTTTCTGGTTTTTCGAGTGGTACCGCAGGCTAAAGTTTTCTCACGGTACACGTGCCGGAAAAGGGGAAGACTGGTATAGTAGATATCAAGGTAGATATGTTAACCTTTTTTGAAAGTACACGCGGAAGGCATGCACATATGCTGTAGCTCTTTAACAGAGCTTCTTCAGCTTCAATCCATACCTGGCCCTTTTTCTGGGAATGTATTGCTTGAATCCAAGCCAGCCAGTGAAGTGGTCAAGGGATTCATCCACACAATGTGTTGCTCAGAGGCTTCAAGTTCCGCAAATCTCTTAGCAAAATAATTTAGTAGGGGGTGGATTTTGTACAATTTGTCATAGTTTGCATGATCTCGGTGAGGGCACTGTGAGTAATTATTGAAATGCAGGAATAGCATGATCAGATCATTACAGCATAATAAATGGGCATATGATGGATGGGGTTTGTGGACCAGTGGGCGTGCAATTTGTTTTGTTTTTTTTTTTGTACTCCCCACGTTAAACGTAAGGCCCAAAAACAATTTTAACTCCTCCATTGTGAGACATCTCCATTGAAAAGGACAGGCATAGGATGTATTGCAATTGTTATCAATATATTGCTGAGCAAAAAGGTTTGTTTGGTCCACAATGTTTTAAAGTAAATAGACAGGGAAAAACAAATAAAAAATCAATTTCAGAAAAATTTTAATTATTGGTCTGCAGACTTGGCTGTGCGGTGAAAAGGGGGATTGAAGCTGATCTTGAGCTGGAAGGAAGCCATGGTGGGTTTGCCAGGGCATCAGGAAGATATGTTTGGGCCGTAATTCTTGGTCTGGTGGGATATTCCAGTGCTGGTACTGGGCCTTTCATCCTGGCGTCTAGCGCCATTGTTTGTTTTCTGCTGATTGACCATTGGGGGGGTATGGTGCTGCTTGTAGTTACCTGCTCCTCAGAGCACTATATCCTTTTAGGAGGGACTGCGTCTCCAATTCGGTTACTGACCCACTACTTTCTACTGGCTCGTATTCCGAAACGGAATCGGATGGTGAGAGCTCCCCGCTGCTCTCATCCGTCATGCTGAAGATTTTAAGAACCTCCTCACTAGTAAACAATTATTTGGACATTGCAGCTCTGGTGATTGTGGCTGTATGATGGGTAAATTGCTGATGGGTGGCTGTGATGGGTACACTGCTGATGGGAAACGGTTGTGTTGACTCTGTGACACGTACACTGATTAGGCTGCACTGATGGCTGTGGTGACAGGTACACCGATGGGCTGCACTAATGAATGCACTGACAAGTAGACTGATGGTTGCACTGATGTGCTGCACTGACAGCTACACTGACAAGTCTACTGATGGGCTGCACTGACAGACTCCACTGATGGGTCCACTAATGGCTCCACTGACAGATCCATTGATGGGTCCACTGAAAGATCCACTGACAGATACACTGATGGGTCCACTAACAGATCCACTGATGGGCTGATCTGACAAATCCACTGACATATCAGCTAATGGGCTGATCTGACAGATCCACTGATGACACTGACTGTGACTCTTTATTAGGGGCAGTGTGCACAGTAGTGAAAGTGTTAACTGTTAAAGTCACTGTTCCTGGGTTCTCCTCCTCACACAGGATTGGTGTGTGAGAAGGAGAAGACATGAAAGGTAAGTGACAGCTGTGTGTTTATATTTATGATCGGCTGTGTTAGGTCCAGCCGATCACATGGTAAAAAGCCAATTTAATTGGCTCTGTACCTTCAGCGGGGGACACAGCTTGTCAGTAATGGGAGCATGCATGAGCAGTGCGATACAAAGGACGTCATATGACACCCAGTCAGAGGGACAAGAGGACTACCCGGCCGTCAATCTGCTATAGGCCAGGTGGTGTTAGGGATCCAGGTATGACCAGAAATGTGTGTACTGACACAGGGAAGTAGCAGGCTTCAGGAACACAGGCGTAGTCAGGGCTGGAGAGGTGGAATGGTCAGGTGAGCCGTAAGGCAATGGCAGGCACCGCCCGGCGGGATCTCTAGCGACCCACAGAACAGGATTCCCCAGGGAGCGGAGTCTAAGCCCCAGTCTGCCTTTTCACCAGAGCCCCTGATGGTGGGGATGGACTTGGCGCAGGACTGAGACCAGGTCGCGGCCCCTGAGTGCACCCAACTGTGGTAGAGGGGTCCGCCGAGGGTATGTACCGGGGGAAAGCCTGATGTGAAGGGGCTGGCAGGTTTGGACAGCAGTGACTGGATCCGTGCTGGATGGATGGATCGTCTGGGTAGCGTCAGGCGTAGTCAGGCAGGCCAGGTCAGCAATGTGCGGGCAGTGAGGTACCGGAGGAGCAGGCAAAGAATAGTCAGGGTCACAAGCCGGGTTCAGTAACTCACGGGCAACGTGGTACAGTGGATCAGGCAGAGAATGGTCAGGGTCACAAGCCGGGTTCAGTAATTCACGGGCAGCACGGTACAGAGGATCAGGCAGAAGGATGGTCAGGCTGTCAGGAACCGCCTGGCAGTGTCTCTAGCAGCCCACAGCACGGATTTCCTCAGGGCGCGGGGTCTAAGTCCCAGCCTGCTATTCACCAGGGCCCCTGATGGTGGGGATGGACTTCGTGCAGACTGGAACCAGGTCGCGACCCCCGAGTGCGTCCGGCTGTGGTAGAGAGCACCGGCAGGGGACTGCGGGAATGGAGTCTGATGGGAAGAGGCAGGCAGACTTACTAATAGTGATCCGTGCGGGATGGATGGATGGATCGTCTGGGTGACTGAAAGCGTAGTCAGGCGAGCCAGGTCAGCAACGTGCGGGCAGCGAGGTACCGTAGGAGCAGGCAGAGAATGGTCAAAGGTCACAAGCCGGGTTCAGTAACTAGCGGACAGCGCGGTACAAAGGGTCAGGCAGAAGAATGGTCAGGCAAGCCAAGGGTTAAGCAGGATACAATCAGGGTCAGGTACAATGCAGTGGTCGGCAACGAAGTAACACAGGATCAGGTAACAGGAACAGAGGACAAAGACCAAACGGCAATTTGACATACCTCTATCCCTGTTTAAATAGCCCGCATTGCGCTGTCATTGGTGCCAGGCGCGCGTCTGTGATCGTGAGTGCGCATGCGCGGCCATCGCGATTGCCCGGGTCCCGCTGCCCGCTGATTGGAATGCATCGGTGTCCTGCGCATGCGCGCCCGGCGTATCGCGGAAGGGACACCGATCCCTGACACAGGCAAGCCAGGGATCAAGCAGGAGAAGTCAGCAGAGGTCAGGATCAGGCAGGGTCGGCAACAAATCAGATAGTCAGCAGAACAGGAACACAGGATACCAGGTACAGGGGCTCATGGGAAACAATTCACCAAGGCCCTGATCACAGGCCTGGTCATTCCTTAAATACACCTCCTGCAATCAGCCCCAGGTGTTGGCTGACTGCAGGAGTGAGCTTCTGGCTGCTGAGAGCACCCGCTGGTCAGTCCTGGTACTTCAGCCCACACGGCAGGTGAGTCCCACCACCAGTGGTGAATCCATTCCTGACAGGTGGGAACGTGTTAAGAGAGCTAATTTTCCAAGGCTGCTCTCCAAGACTTAGGCTGGCCATACATTATACAATTTTCTTGAGAATTTTGCTTTAGGTTTACCAAAAACCATATAATATGAGGTCAAATCTAAACAACGCTTTCAATTGTATCCAATTAGGCAGGCCCTTGCACTACATAGTTGAAGGTAAATCTAAAGGAAATTGGACAGAAAATTGTATAGTGTATGGCCAACCTTAGACTTGGAGGGAATATTGGCATTGATGAACACAGGACAGAAATGGGAGTTCTTCAAAAAAGACTGTATGTGAACACACTGCAAAATATATTCCCATGGACAATAAGTTTTTAAAAGGCTAAAAATGTGGCTTACGACCACAGTTAAAAAAGCTATAAATAATAAGAAAAGCGCTTTTATAAAATATAAAAATGAAGGAATGCGATCATCATTTAAACATTACAAAGAATATAACAGAATACGTAAAAAGAAAATCAAGGCTGCAAAAATTGAAACCGAATGACAGATTGCAAAAGATAGCAGGACAAACCCCCAAAAATTATTAAAACATATTTAATAGTAAAAAGGTCAGGTCTGAACATGTAGGCCCTTTACAAAATAATCTAGAGTGACTGACTGAGGACAAAGAGCAGGCAAATTTATTAAATACCTTCTTCAGCTCTGTGTATACAAAGGAGCATGGGGGAGCTCTTGTCCATCAATGGTATTGACACAGCCCCAGATGATACACAGTGGCTCACAATTTATATGATCCAGAAATATTTAAACAGAATAAAGGTGAATAAAGCATCTGGACCGGATGGCATACATCTACGGGTCCTTAAAGAATTGAGCTCTGTCGTTTCAAAGCCATTGTTCTAATTTTTAGAGACTCTTTAATGACTGGCATAGTACCACTGGATTGGCGTAAGGCCAATGTGGTGCCTATATTTAAAAAGGGATCAAAATCTTTACCAAGTAATTATAGACCTGTTAGTTTAACTTCTATAGTTTGGAAGATACTAGTATTTAATAAAAGACCAAATGGATGAGTTCTTGCTTGAAAAAATATTTTAAGCAACAGACAGCATGGATTCATGAAAGACAGAAGTTGTCAAACAAATCTGATTTCCACTGCCATCCTCTCCTCCTCCATGGAGGTGAGCAAAACCTTGGACAGAGGGGTGGTGGTGGACGTGGTATACTTGCATTTTGCAAAAGCGTTTGACACCGTTTACCACACACGGCTAATGTGTAAGGTAAAGTCTATAGACTTGGAAAAATCAGTATGTAAATGGATAGAAAACTGGCTAAAAGACTGGATTCAGAGAGTAGTGGTTAA
The DNA here is from genome assembly GCF_062004578.1 of Staurois parvus. Lineage (NCBI taxonomy): Eukaryota > Metazoa > Chordata > Amphibia > Anura > Ranidae > Staurois > Staurois parvus. The sequence goes on from NW_028319068.1 coordinate 15,955, forward strand.
TGACTCATACTCTGAATGGTCTAGGGTTGTTAGTGGTGAACCCCAAGGTTCAGTGTTGGGACCCTTACTTTTTAATATATTTATAAACGATATAGGGTCTGGGATTAAAAATACTGTTTCAGTCTTTGCAGATGCACCAAGCTATGCAGTGGAATAACGTCCTTACAGGATGTCTCCAATTTACAAGCCGACCTCAATGCACTGTTTAATTGGGCAACTATGTGGCAAATGAGTTTTTTTTTTTTTTTTCAACATGTTTCTATTAAAGATTTTCAGTTATTACAAAATAACAATAAACAACTACGACACAAGTAATCCTTGCCTTCTCATGCCTCTGAAAGGTACTGTAATGGTGGAGAAAGGAGGGCAATACACCAAAGCTCTATGATATACAAGAGTAGGAATATGTGACACTTACTGAGCAAAAGCATCTGTGCAATACAATAGCAGAAACAAAGAAAATTAAAGAGACCAAATCAAGGACTCAGAGGTAGGGACGTTAGAGTACTAAAGACCCATACATGCCATAATTTATCAAAAAGGTCGGGCTTCTTGCTCAATTCAAAGGTGAGTTTGTACAAAGGCAAACTATCATTCATCAATTTAAGTCAAGTGTTCAAGTAGGAGAGGTAGTTCCCTTGCAGGAGAGAAGAATAGTCTTCCTAGCAAATAAATACAATATACGTAACAAACGCTTGAACCGTGTAGGAGCTGACAAATAACCAAATATACCCAACAGGCAATTCTTAGAATGTAGTATATTAGGCAAACCCAGAACAATGGAAAAAAGGTATTAACTTCCATCCAAAATACATGGACTATAGGACAGGACCAAAAACAATGTATGAAATATGCCATTTCCCCACAGCCCCTAAAACAGTCTAAGTTAAACCACCGTTTTTTGTGCAGCAGCGAATATAGGATTAGAATCAGCCGTTAGGGTAGAATAATATTCAGAGATCAATATAGTAGATTCTGGCCTCCTCAGTAATTTCTCCAGTGGTGCTATAGCCAATGGGGGGAAATTAGGGCCAAATTGCACCATAAAAGCGTGGCCAATTTGCATATAAAAGAATACAAAACAAGAGGGGAGGGAAAACTCATCTCTCAACTGGACAAAGGGCTTAAGGCCCTGTGCAGTATACAAATGACTAAGATATTAGATGCTCCTGGAGATCCACGGTTGAGGATCTGCAATCAAAAGAAGTTCCTGTAAAGTAGAATCATACCAAAGATGATTATTGGGTGAGGTGGTCCAGCTAGATTTAGAAAAATGGGTCAATATAGTAATAAAGAGAGCAAGTGTCCCAGTAATAAAGATAGTCGTCCCAGGGCAGGGAGGTACCTGTCTCCTATATATAATGTTATGTAAGTTTTCGAAGGAGGAGACTATAGCAGCTTCTGTAGGAGTACAGGTATTAACTGAGGAGGGATGTAACCAGTCACAAATAACTACTAATTGGGAAGCTAGATAATATAGATAGAAATTAGGAAATGCGAAGCCTGACATATGAGTAGGTAATTTCAAAACACCTAAGGCCAGTCTGGGGGCCTGTTGGTTACATAGAAAACCTGTACAGACTCGGGATATATTACAGGGAGAGTTGGCCATCACATTTCGGAAGAAAAATAATTTTTAATTAACTCTACCCATAGGATCTAATGGTAAATCCATCCATTGCCTAGTTCACTGCTGCAGCTAAGTAATAATGGGACTTAAGTTATTCACTATATAAGAGTTCAGAGGTAATTGCACCACCACCCCCAGGTAACGAAAGGAGTGTACCACTTAGAGTTGAGAGCTCAGATGAATCACCCTCTCTGCTGCAGAGTCTAAAGGAAAAAGACTGTATATGGTCCAGTCGACCCAGATTCCAGAGTACAAACCAAAATCCACCTTCTCACTTAACAGAGAGCCTAGGGATGTAGAAGGATCAGCTAAATATTTGAGAGTATCATCAGCATATAAGGAAATGCGTTCTTCTATGGTACCAATTATAAGTAATTATGGAAGGCGAATGCTGTATATGAATGGCTAAAGGCTCTATGGCCAGGGCATATAACAATGGGGATAAGGGGCAGTCTTGGCGTGTCCCCCTGGAGATTGGAAAGGCAAGTTATTAGCTCGGACTGTGGCAAAAGCGAGCAAAATCCTTTTGTATTAAAAGTGGTATAGACTCCAGAGAGAGAGATATCATATTATCCCTTTACAAATCATTAGTAAGACCTCATCTGGAATATGCAGTTCAGTTTTGGACACCAATTCACAAAAAGAACATTGGGGAACTTGAGAAAGTACAGAGAAGGGCAATCAAACTGATACAAGGCATGGAGAAGATCAGCTATGAGGAAAGATTAGAGGAACTGAATTTATTCTCTCTTGAGAATAGGAGATTAAGGGGAGATATGATCAACATGTATAAATACATCAGTGGTTCATATAGTGAACTCGGTGTAGAGCTATTCACCCTGAGGTCATCACAGAGGACAAGGGGGCACTCTTTACAGTTGCAAGAAAAAGTATGTGAACCCCTTGGGATTATGTGGAGTTTTGTATGAATTGGGCATAAAATGTGCTCTGAACGTCATCTAAGTCACAACAATAGAAGAACACCGTCTGCTGAACATAATACTACACAAACATTAGATGTTGCCATGGTTTAATTTCACATAACATGTAAACATTCACAGTGCAGGGAGGAAAAAGTATGTGAACCTTTGTACTTAATAACTGGTTGACCCTCCTTTGGCAGCAATAACCTCAGAAAATGTTTCCTGTAGTTGCAGATCAGACCTGCACAACGATCTGGAGTAATTTTGGACCACTCCTCTTCAAAAAACTGTTTCAGTGTAGCAATATTCTTGGGATGTCTGGTGTGAATCGCTCTCTTAAGGTCATGCCACAGCATTTCAATCGGGTTGAGGTCAGGACTCTGACTGGGCCACTCCAGAAGGCATATTCTGTGCTGTTGCAGCCATTGTTTTGTTGAATTATTTGTATGCTTTGGGTCATTGTCCTGTTGCATCACCCATCCTCTGCGGAGCTTCAGTTGGCGGACAGATGGTCGTACGTTTTCCTTGAAAATGTCTTGATAAACTCTGGAATTTATTTTCCCATCAATGACAACAATCCGTCTAGGCCCTGAGGCAGCAAAGCAGCCCCAAACCATGATGCTCCCTTCGCCATGTTTTACAGTGGGGATGAGGTTTTGATGTTGGTGTGCCGTGCCTTTTTTTCTCCACACATAGTGTTGTGTGTTCTTCCCAGACAACTCAATCTTGGTTTCACCTGTCCACAGTATATTTTGCCAGTAGTGCTGTGGAACATCCAGGTGCTCTTTTGCAAACTTCAAACGTGCTGCAATATTCTTTTTGGACAGCAATGGCTCCCTCCGTGGTGTCCTCCCATGTACTCCATTCTTGTTTAATGTTTTCCTTATTGTAGATGTGTCAACAAAAATGTTAGCATGTGCCAGAGATTTCTGTAGGTCTTTAGCTGACACTCTGGGATTCTTCACCTCATGCAGCATTCTGCACTGTGCTCTTGCAGTAATTTTTCCAGGATGACCACGCCTAGGGAGAGTAGCAACAGTGCTAAACTTTCTCCATTTGTAGACAGTCTGTCTTACCGTGGACACATGAACATCAAGGCTTTTGGAGATACTTTTGTAACCCTTTCCAGCTTCATGCAAGTCAACAATTCTTGATGGTAGGTCTTCTGAGAGCTCTTTTCTGCGAGGCATGGTTCACATCAGACAGTGCTTCTTGAATCCAGTAAACCCAAAACAGGTGTGTTTTTTAAGGGCAGGACAGCTGTCAGCAACACATGCAATATCACACTGATTGGAGTCAAGGTTGGCTCACTCCTGGCTCCAATTAGCTCTGGGAGAAGTCATTAAGCTAGGGCCTCACATACTTTTTCCTCCCTGCACTGTGAATGTTTACATGTTATGTGCAATTAAACCATGGCAACATCTAATGTTTGTGTAGTATTATGTTCAGCAGACTGTGTTCTTCTATTGTTGTGACTTAGATGACGTTCAGAGCACATTTTATGCCCAATTCATGCAAAACCACGTAATTCCAAGGGGTTCACATACTTTTTCTTGCAACTGTAATTGCCTCTTGGGGGATCAGGAAGGCATTTTTTTCCCAGCAGGAGCAAATGGGATCATGCTTTGCTGGGGGTTTTTTTTGCCTTCCTCTGGATCAACTGTGGGTATAGGATTATAACTTTTTTTTTTTTCTTTTATGGTTGAACTAGATGAACTTTTGTCTTTTTTCAGCCAGACTAACTATGTAACTATGTAATGGGGCAGATGCCGGGATGTCAACTCCATGTAGACCCAGACCACTATAGCAAATGCCTTTTCAGCACTCATGGAGAGCATGAAGCCCAGGTGTTTGTTTTAGTGGTCCTGCAAATGGAAGAAAAGGCAGAAGGCAATTTGAAAGAATTTAGGCAATATATAATTTAATTTAGAAGTTCATCAATGAAATTGTCCTGTACAGTAGTTAACCATTTTGCAATGTGCAGCTTTAATATATTCAGGTGCAAAATCTGGCTGAAGCTCTATAGTGCTGAAGGGAGAAGCCATCAGGAAGTGGTTCATCTAGGGCAGTGGTTCTTAACCTTGTTGGAGGTACTGAACCCCACCAGTTTCATATGCGCATTCACCGAACCCTTCTTAATTGGAAAAATAAAATATGATTTTTAAAATTCAAAACATAGGTATATATTTAGGTATATATTTATACATAGGTGCACAAAATGAACAAAACCGTTAAGAACAAAGAACAAAACCATTAAAACATGATTTTCACACAAAAACAAAAACATAATAATGAATATTTACTGCACGAATCATATGAGTCGGGTGTGGGTCTTCACCTCCGCCGAACCCGCGAGACTAACTCACCGAACCCCTGGGGTTCGATCGAACCCAGGTTAAGAACCACTGATCTAGGGTGTTTACTAATCTGGGCATAATTTCTAGTATATCCTAGACATTAAGGAGTACTTGATTGGATCTTAGTGAACACCGCATTAATCCGCAACGTTAATTCACCTGTTTGTAAAAGAAATTTTGGTTGAGGACTTGGAAATTTCTGGTTTGTCTGCTCAGTTTGTCAGCGAATTGTTGTCTGCTCTGTTGGAGCTCAAAGAATGTGTAATTCATGGGGGTTTTCTTGCAAGTCAGTTCCAGTTCTATGTATCTGACTTATGAGAGAACAGCTAGTTTCTCTTTAATTACGCTTTTGAGGACTTCCCAGATCTTGAGGGGGGGGGAGTCACTTATCATATGTTACCTTAAAATACTTTGTTCATTTGGACTGTATGAATTGAATCTTCAGTGGGTAACTGAGTAGAGTAGGGTCGAGCCTCCAAATTTAGATTTTATGTTCCAGCTGAGGTACAGAGAGAGGGTCATGATTATGGAGTTATGATCAAACATGATCATTCAAGGTTTTTACTAGGTAGCAGTCCATGCTCATTTGGGGCATGTACCTGCAGTTCTGTCAAATTGGGACCAGTGGCTCTAAATTCCACGAATTGCCAATCTCAGAAAATGGGAATGTATTTTTTTTACGCAAAGTTGTAACTTGTACTGTCCTCAAAAGGCTCACCATGCCTCCTCGCAAATACCTTGGGGTGACTGCTGTCTAAAATATTGTATTTTTTTTAATTCTTTCAGGGCATGTTAGGGCCTCCAAAATGCAATAGGTAGTCAGGAAAGCAGATGTATAATTTTTGCCCCTTGAAAGCCTTGTGCTCCTTGAATTTTAGGTCTCTCTCTGTTAGGCAGCAAAAAAGCCACACACATGCAGTATGCTCATAGTCAGGAAAAGTAGCAGAATGTATTTTGGGGTGTAATCCTAGGTATGCCCATGCTGTTTGTGAGAAATATCTTATTAAAATGCCAACTTTGTGTAAAAATTCACTTGTGGAAATTTGTGGCAAAAAAATTACAATTTTCAAAGACTCACCATGCATTTTAGCAAATACTCTGGAGTGTCTTCTTTCCGAAATGTGGTCATTTTGCAGGTATTTCTACTTTCCTGACACTTTCCTGAAAGAGTAGCAGAATGCGACTGGGGTGTAATTTTTAGTATGGCCATGCTGTGTGTGAGAAATAGCTTATTAAGATAACAACTTTGTAAATCAAATTACATGTTTTTATATTTATTTTTCCAAGAAATTGTGTCAAAAATTAGATCTTCAATTTACTCATAGTTACATAGTCTGGCTGAAAAAAGACAAATGTCAATCCAGTTCAACCATAGTAAAAAAAAAAAAAAAAAAAAGTTATGATTCTATACCCACAGTTGATCCAGAGGAAGGCACAAAAAAAAACAGCAAAGCATGATCCAATTTGCACCTGCTGGGAAAAAATTCCTTTCTGATCCCCCGAGAGGCAATCGGATATTCCCTGGATCAACTTTACCTAATAAATGTTAGTATCCAGTTGAATTCTGTGTATCTAAGAAATAATCCAGGCCTTTTTTGAAGCAATCCACTAAGCTGGCCAGAACCAACTCTTGAGGAAGTCTATTCCACATTTTCACAGCTCTCACTGTGAAGAAACCTTGCCATGTTTGGAGATTAAATTTATTTTCCTCCAGACGTAAAGAGTGCCCCCTTGTCCTCTGTGATGACCTCAGGGTGAATAGCTCTAAGCGAGTTCACTATATGAACCACTGATGTATTTATACTCATCATGTCTCTTAATACTTTGGGGTGTTTACTTTCAAAAAGAGGTAACTGAGGGTTTTTGTGCTATCTTGGCAATTTAGGGCCTCAATAAATATGATAGGCCATCAGAACCTCTGAGTTCATAAATTTCAAATACATATATACACTGTAGCTTTCAAACAGACTATTTTTTTTGTTTTTTACCAAAGAAATGTAGCAGAATATATTTTGCCTAAAGTTATGAAGAAAGATTATTTTTATTCTGTTTTATAACAAAGGGAAATGCACGATTATTAGTTTTTCCTTTTTATATAGTAAAAAAAACAGCAATTATTAAATGCCACCAAAATGAAGCTCTGTTTGTCTCAAAACGTGTAAAATAATTGACTGAGTAATTGTCAGTAAAGTTATCGCAGCACTAAAAATAGTCTGGTAATCAAGGAGGTGTAACATGCTGGGATTGAGATAGTTAGAGCTGCATTAAAGTGGAACTAAACCCATCAATTGAACTGTTCCCAAAAAAAAGATCTGTTTTAAGGCATGCAAAGAATAACTGTCACAGTTGCTTGAGCCCTCAACCACATTGTCAAACCATCAAATGGATATTGTAATAACTGATCGCATGTGAAGCACAGTGGCAACTACAGATCAAACAGAAGTTAAGTTAGCAGCTTTCTTGGCTCTAAAGGATAGGAGGGTTTATTTAGTTAAACCCCAAAACAAAATTTGAATATATTGTACCTTACCAGTTCTTATGATTTCTCAGTTTTTAGGCTTTTATTTCATCAGTAATCCAGCCAATAAGGCTGGGTATATACTGTATGCACATGGTTGAACGAAAAAAAAAACCTGACAGATCCTTGCATCAATACAAAAGATATTTGGTGCAGGGATATTTATCAAGCGCTGATCGTATGCTGTTTTTTTCAGCATGAGTGTTCAACAGAAGACGGTCATCTGTTGAACAGAGAAGAGTACAATTCTATGTGTTTAATTAAATTGTACCCACAAGCCTCAGTACCTCACCCTGAACTGAGGAACTAGCAATCTGTAGTCATGAATCCATTTTTTTTTTTTAAATAAAGAAACCTGATGTTCCTTAAACCAGATCACTCTGACCTATTCTTTAAGCGGCGGTCCACCTGAAAAAAAGGAAAACAAAAGTCAGCAGCTACAAAAACTGTAGCTGCTGACTTTTAAAATACAGACACTTGCCTGTTCTTTGGTCCAGCGGTGTCTTCACCGTCTTCTCTCCCTTGCGCCGGCACCTTTAGTGTGGGCACCCGGCTGTGACAGCTTGCAGCTTCACAGCCGGGTACCCACTGTACATGCGCAAGAAGCACTGCGCTTTGTAAATGGCCCCGTAGTCTTCTGGGACCTGTCATGTGTCCCAGAAGACTATGGGGAGAGAGGGGGGAGGACAACTTCTGCTTCCGATCGCCCAGGCGATCGCAGCGGAAGTGGGAGCGGGTACCTGTCAAATTCGGGTACCCGCTCCCCAAAAGGTGACAATGGTGACAGGGGAAAAAGGCTTAAAGCGGAACTTCACCTTTTGGGTGGAGCTCCGCTTTAAACTATCAAAACGGGGGCCTCTTCCTATCAGATGACTGACTGTCTTTTTAGAAAACCACTCCCAGATTGACAACGTTGCTGTCTAAAGGTGTCTCCATTGCTTATTCAGTGAAGTGGTGACACCTTTAGACAGGAAGTGTGTAACTGGACTGGTAAGCTGCTATATATAATATAATATACACTATCTCCCACAAGTGAGTACACACATTTTTGTAAATCTTTTATTCTATCTTTTCATGTGACAACACTGAAGAAATTACACTTTGCTACAATGTAAAGTAGTGAGTGTACAGCTTGTATAACAGTGTAAATTTGCTGTCCCCTCGAAATAACTCAACACACAGCCATTAATGTCTAAACCGCTGACAACAAAAGTGAGTACACCCCTATGTGAAAATGTCCAAATTGGGCCCAATTAGCCATTTTCCCTCCCCCGGTGTCATGTGACTCGTTAGTGTTACAAGGTCTCAGGTATGAATGGGGAGCAGGTGTATTAAATTTGGTGTTATTGCTCTCACTCTCTCATACTGGTCAATGGAAGCTCAACATGGCACCTCATGGCAAAGAACTGTCTGAGGATCTGAAAAAAAAGAATTGTTGCTCTACATAAAGTTGACTTAGGGTATGAGAAGATTGCCAAGATCCTGAAACTGAGCTGCAGCATGGTGGCCAAGACTACACATCAGTTTAACAGGACAGGTTCCACTCAGAACAGGCCTTGCCATGGTCGACCAAAAGAGTTGAGTGCATGTGCTCAGTGTCATATCCAGAGGTTGTCTTTGGGAAATAGACGTATGAGTGCTGCCAGCATTGCTGCAGAAGTTTAAGGGGTGGGTGGTCAGCCTGTCAGTGCTCAGACTATACGCCGCACGCTGCATCAAATTGGTCTGCATGGCTGTCGTCCCAGAAGGAAGTCTCTTCTAAAGATGATGCACAAGAAAGCCTGCAAACAGTCTGCTGAAGACAAGAAGATTAAGGACATGGATTACTGGAACAATGTCCTGTGGTCTGATGAGACCAAGATAAACTTGTTTTGGTTTAGATGGTGTCAAGTGTGTGTGGCAGCAACCAGGTGAGGAGTGCAAAGACAAGTGGGTCTTGCCTACAGTGAAGCATGGTGGTGGGAGTTTCATGGTCTAGGGATGCTTGAGTGCTGCCAGCACTGGGGAGCTACAGTTCATTGAGGGAACCATGAATGCCAACATGTACTGTGACATACTGAAGCAGAGCATGATCCCCTCCCTTCGCAGTAGGGCAGTATTCCAATATAATAACAACCCCAAACACACCTTCAAGACGACCGCTTCCTTTGCTAATGAAGCTGAGGGTAAAGGTGATGGACTGGCCACGCATGTCTCCAGACCTAAACCCTATTGAGCATCTGTGGGGCATCCTGGAATGGAAGGTGGAGGAGCGCAAAGTCTCTAACATCCACCAGCTCCGTGATGTCGTCATGGAGGAGTGGAAGAGGACTCCAGTGGCAACTTGTGAAGCTCTGGTGAACTCCATGCCCAAGAGGGTTAAGGCAGTGCTGTAAAATAATGATGGCCACACAAAATATTGACACTTTGGGCCCAATTTATCCATTTTCACTTAGGGGTGTACTCACTTGTTGTCAGCAGTTTAGACATTAATGGCTGTGTGTTGAGTTATTTTGAGGGGGACAGCAAATTTACAAGCTATACAATCACTAATTTACATTGTAGCAAAGTGTAATTTCTTTAGTGTTGTCACATGAAAAGATATAATAAAATATTTGCTAAATGTGAGGGGTGTACTTCTGTGAGATACTGTATATATTATTTAACTTTGAAAGGTTAATACTACTTATTACTAAGTCACAAACTAGATAAGGAACACAATGTGTAAGTGTTACATAACATTAACAGTAAAAGTTTGGGGTTTTGCAGCATGAATTTTTGAAACGCCATGTGGTGTCTTTACTGTCATTCTTCACAACAATTGGTTATAGCTGGAAAGTATAGCTTGGAAGTTTGGAAGCAACTTGCGTCAAATAAAAAGAGGCGTATTGCTTACTTTAAAACCTAACTGCTGCTAGATTTTATTTTTGCTCAGAGTGGGGAAGGGTTAGACCCCTGTCCTTTTCCAGTGAGAACAGGAGGAAAAGGAAATGTCTCCAGCAGGAGCACATGTTACAATAAAACCTAACCGAGGTTTGCATACTTCCCTACTCCATGCATAGCTAAAAAAAAAGTAAGGGAGTTTCTGGGGGCAGAACCTGAAAGTGTTATGTGCAAGTCTCCCCAATGGAATGCCTGAGAGAGGCCTGTTATACTTGAGGTATCAGCCCATAACTCATACATCCGTTTTTGGATAGACTTATCTGTAAACCTGGAGTTAAGCTCTCATTCTTCTGCTGTATTTTTTGTAATAGAAATAAAAAGTAAAGACTTTCAGAGATTAGTAGACCTGCTCACAATTCCTACATTAGATGAGCAGACTTGGAAAATTATATATTGATCTAACTGCCAGTTAAAATGGTAATAGAGAGTTATGTTTTTTTATCAATTTCACATGCTACTTTTTGAAGAATAAACATTTTTTCTTTCCTTCTGCTTCAACACCAATAGTGCTTTCTAGTTTCAGGGTTGCTTTTTTCCCCATGTATGTCCCCGTGGAGCCCCCACCTTGATTAGAGCCGAATGCCCTACATTGTGTGCGCCAACATAGACACACAGCCTAGGATGGAATGCCACTCTCCTGTTTTAGCCTTCTCCAAGCCAATCTCTGGACAGCTGCAGGATACTGGGCTGTCACTTATGACATGTTACAAAGTGAGCATGCTTCCTGACCAAAAGTTTGGGGAAGCAGTGCCAAGCAATCCAGAGCCAGAAGGGGTGATAACTTCTAGGTGCTTTCTATGCACAGTTAAAGAAAATGATATGGAGTGATTAAATGATATGGAGTGATTAATTGCATGATATCAATATAGTAAAGATAAAAACTGAGATTTTTTAAAAGAGATTTGTAAAAACAGTAAGTGACCCCCTGGCAACATTAGAACTGCCCATCACCCCAACCGAAACCATAAATGCAATTACAAATTTGAAGCTCCGTAGGCGCCCAGGACCAGATGGGTTTTCCGCCACCTATTACAAAAAATTTGCCTACCTTCTAACACCCATCCTTACTAATGCTTTTAATGCCATACTATCGGGCCATACCTTCAACCCAGAAACAGTCCAAGCTAACATCTCAAGGATCCCAAAACCCAGCTTGGATGACACACAATGGTCCAATTACAGGCCGATTTCTCTCCTCAACATTGACATCAAACTACTAGCCAAAATCCTCTCTACATGCCTGAACATGTGTATAGGTTCTCTAATTCATAATGACCAAGTGGGCTTTATTCCAACTCGGCAAGCCGGAGATAACATCAGACGCGCAACTCTCTTGGCACACATTGCTAAGTCCCGCAACATTCCTGCCTGCTTCCTGTCCTTAGACATCCGGAAGGCATTCAACACGGTATCATGACCATATCTACACTACATCCTGCGCCGCTGGGGTTTCGGCCCTCGCTTTTTAACCTGGATTTTCTCACTATATCGAGAACCCTCAGCCAGTGTTAGATACCTAGGACACGGATCCGCTCGTTTCCCAATTTCCCGCGGTGCGAGACAGGGCTGCTCTCTTTCCCCCTTACTCTTCGCTTTGGCCATAGAACCGCTTGCCCTCCTAATCAGAGCTAATCTGGATGTCCGGGGACTTGAATTAGGTGGCTCACATCACAAATTGTGCCTCTTTGCTGATGACGTTCTACTTTTTCTCACTTCTCCCTTGACTTCCTCTCCCTCCCTTCTCCGGCTTATCGAGAGGTTACGGCACTTAATATTTCCCTTCCCCCTAAAGAGTTAGCCCACTTGAAACAGATTCTCCCATTTTCTTGGTCGCAACATCATATTCCTTTTCTGGGAATCAAACTGACCCCTAATATATCGGACCTTTATGCAGCTAACTATACTCCTATGCTAACTCACCTAACTGCTCTTATGACAAAATGGTCCTCCTTACCACTCGCGTGGCTAGGTAGAATAGCAGTCATAAAGATGTCAATCCTTCCAAAAATTCTATATTTATTCAGAGTTCTCCCGATCCCAGTACCATCCCATTACCTTCGCATACTACAACGTCGTATTTTCTCCTACAGTACGTGTGGGGCTCAGTACGCCCCCACGTACCCCGTTCCACCTTATACCGTTCCAAGCTCAATGGCGGTCTTGGTCTTCCCGATATCAATAAATATTACCAGGGGGCACATTTAGCACAGTTGCCAAAATATCATGCGACCTATGAAATTCCACAATGGGTTATCCTTGAATCTATAGAGTGTGACCCCTTGTCCACAGCCAATTTACTTTGGCTAAGACCAACTGACCACCGCTCAATAACAAATCCCATCACCTCTCACTTTCTGTCATTGTGGGACAGACTGAAGACTCGCTACCTCCTTCAGTCCTTACATAACCCCTTACTCTCATATCTCAAGAACCCAGCTTTTCCCCCAGCATGGTCGTCGCCAATCTCATTCAAAGAAAGGACCACTGCAAATCTCCTCCACACCCATCATTTCCTACAGAGGAACAAATTCAAATCCTTCACTTCATTACAAGAAACATATAGCCTCCCAGCATCTGAAATATTCAGATATTTACAATTACAACACTTCTACAGCCCCTACACTATAGCATCTAGCCAAACTAATACCATGTCTCCCTTCGAGCGGGCTTGCTATAAAGATCCCCATAGACGCGGTCTCATTTCCTGTCTATAACACTAGGGTAACTCAAGCTGTGATACACGCAAAGGTGGAAGCCACAATCCTTGATACAATCCCTAAGTTCCTGAATGTTTGGAACCCTTGGGTAGAACATTTCCTCCCGCAAAATTTTGACGAATCACTCCTTCTTCCCTAATATGCAAAGTGTGAAAGTGTGCATTTTCAGTACTAACCTGGTACCACTCCTAACTGAATACACAAAGGATTATGTCCTCCCCTGCCATCCATGGAGTCATCTCTATCACCCCCCCCCCCCCGGCCCCCCTCGGTCTATCCTTAGCTCCACATGCAGCACTGGAGAGTCATTACTCACACTGATTAAACTCATTATGGTTTGTTGTTTCTTTCTGTTACTACTCTTTATTTACTCAATACCATAAGTTATGCTGCACTGTTTCTTTGAGTCTCTCGCTCTCCTTCTATATAAGGACATTGATACTGTGCATTTTTTTTACCCCTGTATTTTGCTGTCAATGTACTGTCCAATGCCTACTGTTAATGTCCCCCTCCCCATGTTATAATACCAATAAAAAGTTTGAACAAGAAAAACAGTAAGTGACCCATGTTAAGTATAGCTGTAAAATCTGACACTTTACTACAGCTGGAAGTTTAATATATAGTATTCAGTTCATATGTATTTTTCTTGCTTCTGTTTATAGGAGGATATTACCCAGTAAAAATAGGAGACCTCTTCAATGGCAGATATCATGTTGTCCGAAAGTTGGGTTGGGGTCACTTCTCTACCGTCTGGCTTTGCTGGGACCTTCAGTAAGTGGATTCTGTTCATGACAGTGATAACATTGCTACCAACAGTATCTGGTTTGTAGAACCTTAGGCACATAGTTAGTCTGGCTGCAAAAATACAAAAGTCCATCCAGTTCAAACATATAAAAAAAAAAGTTATAATCCTATACCCACAGTTGATCCAGAGGAAGGCAACCCCCCCCCCCCCCCAGCAAAGTACGATCCAAATTGCTCCTGCAGGGAAAAAAAATTCCTTCCTGATCCCCGAAAGGCAATTGAATATTCTCTGGATCAATTTTACCTATAATTGTTAGTATCCAGTTATATTCTGTGTATCTATGAAAGAATCCAGGCCTTTTTTAAAGCAATCCACTGAGCTAGTCAGAACCAACTCTTGAGGGAGTCTATTCCACATTTTCACAGCTCTTACTGTGCAGAAACCTTTCCGTGTGTGGAGAATACATTTCCTTTCATCCAGACGTAAAGAGTGCCCCTTTGTTCTCTGTGATGACCTCAGGGTGAATAGCTCTACACCGAGTTCACTATATGAACCACTGATGTATTTATACATGTTGATCATATCCCGCCTTAATCTCCTCTTCTCAAGAGAGAATAAATTCAGTTCCTCTAATCTTTCCTCATAGCTGATCTTCTCCATGCCTTGTATCAGTTTGATTGCCCTTCTCTGTACTTTCTCCAGTTCCCCAATATTCTTTTTGTGAATTGGTGCCCAAAACTGAACTGTATATTCCAGATGAGGTATTACTAATGATTTGTACAGTGGTAATATGATATCTCTCTCTCTGGAGTCTATACCTCTTTTAATACAAGAGAGGATTTTGCTCGCTTTAGAAACTGCAGCTTGGAATTTCATGCCATTATTAAGCTTGTGATCTACTAGAACTCCAAGATCCTTCTCGACCATTGTTTTCCCCAGTTGTACCCCCCCTAGTATGTATGATGCATATGATTTAGTTGAGGTCTAAATCGTCCAGTGCTTAACTGCTCCTGTCCTAATTTTATGACGCTGGCTTGCTCTGGAATGTGCGCACACTGGAAGAGACTCACGCTGACACACGAGTTCAGTCTATGAACGCTTCTCGTTTATTATAATGAGAAAGTGAGCTTATATATGCATAATGATGCAAGAGTCATGTGAGAACAGCATAAGCATTATATTAGTCTTTGATTGGTCATTTCCACACGAAAACAATCTCTGTCATGGTATAGGTGTGATCTTCTTCCAGGTCTTATCTATAGAAAGAAAAACATCCGTTTGTCTCAAGTTGGCACGATGGGAGGGGGGTCGGTGTGTGTGAGCAAACATTTCTTAAGTAAGGATTTCTTAAAGTACCACAAAGCCCAGCAGGCAGAAAATATTCACACAACATATGTATTCATACTAAACATTTATAAATATGAAGAAAGAAATAGTATTAAAGTATAAAAGTAAATATGTATAAAAATGTGTAGAAAAACGTGTGTGGTGTGTGTATGTATGTATGTATGTGTGTGTGTATATATATATATATATATATATATATATTCAATAGGAAACCAAATAGGCATTTTACCATATCCATCACACATGCATATTCTTAGCCCCCAAGTGCACAACCTTACATTTATCAACATTAAACCTCAACTACATAGTTGCCCAATTAAACAGTGCATTGAGGTTAGCTTGTAAGTTGAAGACATCCTGTAAGGATGTTATTCCACTGCACAGCTTGGTGTCATCACACTGAACCTTGGGGTACACCACTGACAACCCTAGACCATTCAGAGTATGAATCATTAACCACTACTCTTTGAATACGTAAATCCATGCTGTCTGTTGCTTAAAATATCTTTTTCCAGAAAGAACTCATCTATGTGGTCTTTTATTAAACTCTCCAGTATCTTCCCAACTACAGTAATACCTCCGGTTTACGAATTTAATTTGTTCTGCAGGACTTTTCGTTTAGTGAAAAATTTGTAAACCAAAACACTGTTTCCCATAGGAATGCATTGAAAACCAATGAATCCGTTCTGGAGGTCAGAAAAAAGTAAACGCTACTAAAATACCGCATGAGTTATTTTTATTAGGTCATGCGGTATTTTAGTAGTGGCAACCATGTGTCAATGTTTCAGCTGTCAGAGGGGTTCCACACTGACAGCTGAATGTAAAAGAATTGCTGAAAATTAAAAAAAAAATTTAAAAAACAGCGTGGGGTTCCCCCCTCGAAATCCATACCAGACCTGAAGGGCTTGGTATGGATGGGAGTGGGAACCCCACTCCAACATTAAAAAAAAATCCATACCAGACCCATATCTGAACATGCAGCCCAGCAGGTCAGGAAAGGGGGGGGATAAGCGAGCACCCCCCCATCCTGAACCATATTAGGCCACATGCCCTCAACATGGGGGGGTGCTTTGGGGCAGGGGGGCTCCCTCCCAATGTGAATGAGTATGGGGTACATGTTCCCAATACTCATTCACAAAAAACAAAAAGTGTAGTGTGAAAAAAGACAGGACACGGTTTTTGACAAGTTCTTTATTAAAAGAAAAAAACGAAAAGAATATTCCTGCAGTAGATCCAATGTTAATTGACGATGCCCGCCGCCAACCCGAAAAAAGAAAAAAAAAGTTCCATTCCCGACGATGGCTTCCAGCCCTTCTTATTTACATATTTATGTAAGGGGCTGAGCCACTCGGGGACATCACCTCAATGATGGGTGGGGTCACATGCGTGATGTCCAGGGCAGGGGAAGAGGCATAGAGCTGGCAGCCATCTTCGGGAATGGAACCTTTTCTTTTTTTTTTTCTTTTTTCGGGTCGGCGGCGAGGTTGACCTTGGATCGATTGCGGGGGGCATTCTTTTAGTTTTTTCTTTTAATAAAGGACTTGTTAAAGACCGTGTCCTGTCTTTTTTCACACTACACTTTTTTGTTTTTTTTGTGAATGAGTATCAGGACAATGTACCCCATACTCATTCACATGGAGGGGGGGCGGGATCTGGGAGCTCCCTTGTTAAAAGGCATTATTTTCAATGGATTTTCATTCGTAAATTGGAAATTACGTCAACCGAGGCATTCGTAAACCGAGGTACCACTGTATAGAAGTTAAACTAACAGGTCTATATTTACTTGGTAAAGATTTTGACCCCTCTAAATATTGGCACCACATTGGCCTTACGCCAATGTAGTGGTACTATGCCGATCATTAAAGAGTCCCTAAAAATTAGAAACAATGGATTTGAAATGACAGAGCTCAATTCTTTAAGGACCAGTGGGTGTATGCCATCAGGTCCAGGTGGTTTATTCACCTTTTATACTGTCTAAAAATTTTGGAACATATCAATTGTGAGCCAATGTGGATCATCTGGAGCTGTGTCAATACCATGCCCATTATGGACACGAGCTCCCCCATGCTCCTTTTGTATACACAGAGCTGAAGAAGGTATTTAATACATTTGCCTTATCTTTGTCCCCAGTTACCCACTCTAGATTATTTTGTAAAGGGCCTACATGCTCGGACCTGACCTTTTTGCTATTAAAATATTTAAATTTTTGGGGGTTTGTCCTGCTATCTTTTGCAATCTGTCGTTTGTCCTCAATTTTTGCAGCCTTTATTTCCTTTTTGCATATTCTGTTATATTCTTTGTAATGTTTAAACGATAATAGTGATCCTTCTTTTTTATATGTAATAAAGTCTCTTTTCTTATTATCTATAGCTTTTTTCACTTTGGCCGTAAGCCACATAGGTTTGATTTTTAGCCTTTTAAACTTGTTGCCCTTGGGAATATATTTTGCAGTGTGTTCATATACAGTCTTTTTGAAGAACTCCCATTTCTGTGTTGTGTTCATTGATGCCAATATTCCCTCCCAGTCTAAGTCTTGGAGAGCAGCTCTCCGCCTTGGAAAATTAGCTCTCCTAAAATTGAGCATTTTTATTTTTCCTGTGTGGGCTTGCTGTTTACAGCTCACAATAAATTAAATCATGTTATGGTTACTGCTACCCAGATGTTCTTTTATATGGACATTCATAATAAGCTCTGCATGGTTTGAGATTACCAAGTCCAGCAGAGCATCATTCCTAGTTGGGGCCTCTATGAAGTGTGCCATAAAATTGTCCTTTAGTAGGTTTAAAAATATTTGCCCTTTAACTGTTCCTGTAGTACCACTACTCCAGTCAATTTCTGGGTAGTTAAAATCCCCCATTATTATCACTGTCCCAGCCTTTGCAGCCCTTTCGATCTGTGCAAGGAGCTGAGTCTCCACCTCCTCCATAACACTGGGAGGCCTATAACAAACTCCAATGATTACCTTTGTAGTACGCACCCTCATGCACCTTGCAAATGAAGTGAGGGAAGTCTTCCTCTGCTGTGCCCAGCAATTGCAGTTATGTGTGGGGAGCAGTAAGTCATTTATATTATCTGGTATCAGCACGGTTGAATTAGGTCTATGACAGGGGTCTGCAACCTTTAAGACATAAAGAGCCACTTGGACCCGTTTCCGAGAGGGAAAAAAAGACTGGGAGCCGCAAAACCATTGCAACATTTAAAACAAATCCGACACTGCATATATTGCAAAAAGCGCTTTGGTCATGAAGGGGGTTTAAGGGCCCAGTAAGCAAAGGGTTAATCAGGGTCACAGTGTATCGTCATAATCACAATCATAGCCTTAGGTCATTGGTGGGCAACCTTTTTTTTCAACTGAGCCAAATCTCGCCAAAACCACGATTGAAATTTATTGTGAGAGCCACATTTTTAAAACTGAAAATACATCCCCCATATAGTAATTCATCCTCCATAGTAATTCATCCCCCCTATAGTAATTCATCCCCCATATAGTAATTCATCCCCCATAGTAATTCATCCCCCATATAGTAATTCATCATCCTGACAGCCAATGTTTGCCACGCTCCGCGGGCCGGATTAAAAGGTCCGCCGGGCCGTAGTTTGCCCATTGCAAGGCTAGCTGCAGAGTCCTGACTTTTGGGGCGGCCGCCCGAGAGGAGGGAGGGGAGCGGGCGCCCGGCACACAGAAGAGCCGCATTAAAATGTGTAAAGAGCTGCGGCTTGCCGACCACTGAGCTACGGCAACCCTATTGCCTGTCACCTGGTGGGCAGTGTGCTCCGGAGCCGCAGCAAAGGTGAAAAAGAGCCGCATGCGGCTCTGGAGCCGCGGGTTGCCGACACCCGGTCTATGAGAAGAATATCTGTGTGCACTTGTAGGCTGCCGAGAACTTTGCAAAGACAGCTGCCCGGGAATGGAGGAGGGATGGAGAGAGCGAATGTACCCCTGACCCCGCCCAATCTGTATCTGATCCAAAGCTGCCCACTGTCTCATTCCTGACTTGGCCACCTATTAACATGAATGTAGCAGGCTTAAAGTGGTGGGATAAGTTAGGGATGGAGAGAGCGAATGTACCCCTGACCCCGCCCAATCTGTATCTGATCCAAAGCTGCCCACTGTCTCATTCCTGACTTGGCCACCTATTAACATGAATGTAGCAGGCTTAAAGTGGTGGGTGGTAGGCAGCCAGAAACCGATGACCTTGCCTGTAATCACAGATGAATGACTCATAAGTGAGTCATTTAGCTTGTGTCTGCTTGCCACTTATCCCTTTAAAAAAGGACACTCTGAACATAGGTTTTATACCAGACAGTGAGGTTTGTAAATATGGATGTCAGTCTAAGTAGCACCAAACCCTGCACTCTGTGCTATACACACTCCTAAGCCCTGCAGCCTATGCAGTCTGAACTCTGTATTCTGCACAGTATGGGGAGAGAGGCGAGTACCTGCACCTGTTCTCCTGGAAAAAAAGCTCTGCGCGCAGGTACATTTTATGGCTGAACTCCAGGTCCAATCCTGCTACAGACCCCAATCATCGAATGGGGCTATTCAAGCATTTCCAAAAGCTGCAAGAACAAAATACCCCTACCACAGAAATACAACAGTACCCCACTGCTACAAGCACAGCAGCCGCTGGCTACCACAAATCCTGCCCACTGTTTTAGAACACTCAGTGGTCTCACTGCAGAGCAAAATCCTCCTCCAGCACCTTCAGCTTTTGCAGTGAGCCCTCCAAGGCAGCCCGACTGTCAGAGCCTGGAATTGAACCTGGGCCTTCTGCGGTGGGAGACAGTGTTTCTTCTCACTGAGCCACCTGGAATGCTGGACAGCTCCCTTGACAATTCTTTGGATTATCCTACCTTGGCCCTGTTTTGTCTTGAACCTTGAACTCCTTGCTCCTCCCATGAACTTCCTATAAAAGCCATGTGTCTGCACTTCCTGGTTGCCAGATTATTATGCCTTACCAGCCAATATCCTGCTTACTGTTCCTGCTGCCGTCTTCATCTACGTTACCGACCTTTGGCTTGCTACTGACTACGATTCTGCCTCATCCTATCTACTACCATTGGTGACCGACCCTTGGCTTGTGACTGACTCCGCTTCTGTTTGATCCCTGAACTGTTTGATCCGCTTTTGGTTTCCAGCCTACTCATTCCCTGGTGGGGTGATCCTGAGATCTGCGACCTGGCATTCACACACAGCCAAATCCATCTCCACCATTAGGAGCTCTGGGGAAGACCGGTGGATGCTTAGACCCCGCACCTCAGGTGAGCCTGCGTCATTCCCAGGGTGGGCCACTGGTGTACCAATCCTGCTGGTTTCAGGTAAGCCTTACAACTGCTGCAGCAACTGGTCTCTGAACCTGACCCAGATCGTGACACCAACTCTGATCATCCTGACCCATTCCCCCTCTAGGCTTTGCTCAACATCGGTGAGCATATGGCCACAACAGAGAGGTTTACTCTGGTGATGGAGATCTGAAAGCAAGGACA
Organism: Staurois parvus; assembly: GCF_062004578.1. NCBI lineage: Eukaryota > Metazoa > Chordata > Amphibia > Anura > Ranidae > Staurois > Staurois parvus. Next base: position 36,601 of record NW_028319068.1, read on the forward strand.
GCTCCTCTAATGGGCAAGTAAGAGTTTCATTACACCTGACCTAATCCGAAATCAGGAGAGAGGGGTTTGATCTTATTGGCTCTGACACACGTTGGGGTTTGATCTTTTTGGCCCTGAAACATGCAGGGCGTTTATCTTGTTGGCCCTGATATTTGATGGAGGTTTACCCGTGCTGACCCTGACACTTGTTGGGGGTTCTTTCTGGCACTTACACTTACTGACCCTTTCCAATTGCTGCTCCACCTGCCGACAAGATCCTACTGGGACTCCTCAGTTCTTCAATTGTTAACCAATAACATGAATAGAATATCTGCTTTATTGCAAACATATGCTTCATTGTTCAACCTATTTCTATACCTTTCAATAGGTTATCCTCACTGGGGTCTTGTTTCTCTGCCTCCTTTACCCTGAGTTTGGTGGGTGATGGGAGATGACCTCAACAAGAGGTCCTGTTACAATTGTTTCTGTTTCGATCTAGGTGGTTTACTGTTTTATTTCCTTTTTTTTCTCCTGTAGTTGCTTACCACTTAACCCGGGAATTTACTTTCCCCTTTGTGCTTTCCAGTCTTTTGACATAATGGGGAATATTTGGCTAGATATAGCCATCTATATTTAAGTTTCACTCCCCATATTTTTTCCTCTCCTACTCTAATTATCTGTATTCCCTTTCCTGCTACCCTCCCCTTCCTAACTTGTCCTACATCAATTTCCTTTCCAAGAACCACCTCTCTTTTGTGTTTTTAATTTTCATCTTCCTCTTATTCTGCCTCTCCTAACCTTCCCTCCTGTTCTATAATCGTCTTGGTGCTGAGGGTGTGTCTGTACCCTTGCTCTGTTCCAATAATTTCTCTATGCCTAAAGGTAGCTGTCCTATCTCCTATCCCACTTAATCTGTTCCAGCTAGCATTTACAACGAATGATAGGTTTGGTTCGCTTAATGTCAGCGGCATTAGTACTCCTGAGAAGTTCACTAGTGTATTAAACAAGCTCTGGAAGCTCAGAGAAAATATCCAAGAAACTTATTTTCTGCTCTGACAAAATGCCTACATTTTCTCACATTTCCCTGTAGCCTTCCACAGTACCATACCACATTCTAAATACAAGGGAGTGGGTATGATTTAAGTGCATTTATTGCCCGCTTCTTTAACCACTTGCCTACCAGGCACTTTTACCCCCTTCCTGTCCAGGCCAATTTTCAGCTTTCATCGCTGTTGCACTTTGAATGTGCGATCATGCAAAACTGTACCCATATGAAATTTTTATAATTTTTTTTCACACAACTAGAGATTTCTTTTGGTGGTATTTAATCACCACTGGGGTTTTTATTTTTTGCACTATTAACACAAAACAGCAAAAAATTTCCTTGTTTCTATTATAAAATTTTGCAAACAGGTAATTTTTCTCCTTTACTGATGTGCGTGTTGCTGGGGGTGCGCGGGGGGCGCGTTCTGGACGTCATATGGCACCCTCCCAGAACTGGACAAACATGCTGTAGCCATCTTTTGGCTATAGCACACTTGTAAAGTGGTTAAAATCAAGAAAAGAAACATCATGCATACCCCTCCAAAGGACCACCAAAATGCATATTGTAACCATTTTTTTTCCTTTGTAAATGTCAATGCAAAAGAGCTTTCTGTACATCACACAGAATATTTTGGTTCTGCCCCATCCCCTCTCACCTCATTGACTCACTGGCTGTAATTGAATGGCTCCCGCTGCTGTCTCAGCCAATGAGGAGGGAGAGTCCCTATAGAGCCGAGACTAAATATCAGGGGGGCTGAGGGAGCTGCTGCACACAGAAGGTTTTTCACCTTCATGCATAGGAAAAAAACCATGACCCTCTACAAACACTTTAAATATACTAACAAATTGAAGTCCAACTCACATTTGCAGTCACACAGGCAGTCACAGCAAACTATTATTTTCCTTTGGGATAAATAAACATTTATCATTGTAAGCACCCCTGTCAGTGTTAAAGGGTGCGTCAACACTCTTAGCTGATACATTTGGAGGAGAGTTTGTTCTTTTGAAGAACAACAGACTTACTGGCCAGATCACCAGATGAAAAAGAAAAAAAGCTATCACATCTAAGAATTTGGTACGCTGCAATATAATAAATGTTTCGGTTTAAGGCTTGGTTCACACTATTGCAGGCTCCTGTTCCACATTTGCATGGGCACAGCAGCCAGTTGATTGGAATGGGCTGCTTTGCCTGCGTTTCATGCAGGAAAAATATTCCTGCAGCATTTTTAGAAAGCAGCGGAAGGGAAATTTCCCACACCCGCAGACACGCTGCGTTTTTAGATGTGTGTGGCTACCATTAAGAATGAATAAAGTGCAGTGAATTTTGGTTGGGAGTGGTTATGGGTGCGGGAACAGCTGCGATTCCCACACCAATCACAATAATGTGAACCTTCCTTATACCACTTTAAGCTCATACTGCTGTTTTTGAGTGCAGGCAGTTTGGAGTTTAAAACTGGAACACCCACCCACATATATTGTGCTGCTGGTTGTCGTCATCATTCTGAGCCCCTGCCAATCCACTATTTAAGCTAAACCACCAGGAGAGGTTACCACTGGCTATAACAACTTAGTTTTCTTTAACAAAACTATGGAAAACAAATTCTTTGCCCATATAAAGCAGTAGTGCATCAAAAACAGCAGCTTCCTAAATAGTGATATCCTCAGCGCTACCTGATGGTTCTGTTAAAACAGGTTATACATAATATTTCAACCTGAGGGAATTATGGGTAAATATTTATATTTAATCCTAAACCTTTTTGTTTGAACTATTCTGCTGTTTTAATTACAATCTAGCTAACACTTGATTTCATAAACTTTTTTGTTTTTGAATGCAGAAGGAAGCGATTTGGAGCACTGAAAGTTGTGAAAAGTGCAGTGCATTACACAGAAACTGCCATAGATGAGATAAAACTACTGAAATGTGTAAGTACCTGTAATATACTACTATATTTACTTGGCAGTAAGGGGTATACCATATGCCACATAGTTCTAACTCTCTCCTTTTAATACAGCAGTAAATGGTGCTTATTTTTTCTTAGGTTAGGGACAGTGACCCAAACGACCCTAAAAGGGAGATGATCGTACAACTTATTGATGACTTCAAGATATCCGGTGTAAATGGTGTTCGTATCTTTTCTAGCAGGAAATAAAAGATTTATAGGATAAAATGTTATCAAGCTGCTGAGGTTTGGATATGGGGTTTTTATAATAATTGTGGGTATAGGGATTTTTTTTTGTTTTTATCCTTAACCGTTCTAGATGTCTGCATGGTATTGGAGGTTCTTGGACACCAGCTGCTCAAGTGGATCATTAAATCCAATTATGAAGGTCTTCCACTGCCATGTGTTAAGATGATACTGCGACAGGTAAGAGATTA